>NC_056746.1:1346600036-1346666799 GCF_019279795.1 Protopterus annectens
GTCCTCCAACCATAAAGTGTCACCTTCAGCCATAAATATACATTGGGACACCTACCACATTTATAAGTTCCCAATTTAGATCTGTTGGGACATTCTTTATTCCCTTCCAATATTTGTTTCAAATTTCAATTCTTCCTATAGCTAAACTGCAATGTGTGACTAAATACTTCCAGTCGGTTGGGCATTTTTCCGAACATATCCCATATCCCCTTAATGGTTCTTTTTAACCAATGGGTATTTTGGTCATAGGTAACTACAAAATATGGTGTTTTAATGTCTGTGGTCAAGGAGTAATGGGTGTCGTTCATTCTGGTTGAGGTATTAAAATCATCAGCTCTAAATAGGGGTTTGTATCCATTACCCCATTCTTTAATAACCAGTTCTTTCAAAAGGGTTAATAAGATATCTGGATAGCCCCTCTCCAAAAATAAAGTACACACAAATTCCAATTCCTCAGCCAGGTCCTCCCTTTCTGAGGTCATCCTGGCCACCCTAATCATCTGTCCTTTAACAATATGTTTTTTTTGGAACTGGCCTGACCTGGCTTCATATTCTGGGCAAAATGCACAAAATTCCAATAGATCTGCAGCCAAGATTTCTAAAACTTTATTTACATTGTTTGGAATATTCAAATCACAGTTTCTTAGAATACATGTTAAATCAGCCACTTCTGTCCTTAGTGGTTTGCCCAAACTAAAAGTCCAGTTGTGAAACATAAAGGGTTATGCTTCAGCTGAAATTCCAGCCATAACTGAAATGTCTTGTAGTTAAATGCATCAGCACCTTCCAGGTCAACGTAAGGTTTTATCCAGTTTCACACTTAGTTAACGGACAATGTTCTGGCCCTCTTAGCATGTATATAGTTCTCTCTGTTTCCATACCTTTCAAATACCAGTTGTTATGCCTACATATCATCCTCTGACTCACGTTTCTTCAGAGACGCATTGGATTTAGAATATTGCTGTTCCCTCAAGGGTTTTATCATTACAGAAATCTGTAGATGGACGCTGATTGTGTACCTCAATTGTTGCACTTCTTTCATGAATAACGGTAGTTGATTCACTTAGGTCTCAGTGATCTTTTTCACCTTGAAGAGAGCACAGCAGGTATACTTTCACAGCACACAGCTCACCAACAGCAAAAATGCTACCTGCACTTTATCACACAACGTTTTGGTTTAAACAAGTTCATCAAGCAACTGTCATGCATACTATTTTCCCAGGGCAAAGACCCATATAGACAACATGGATTTTAACAGCAATTTCATCAGTTCAACACTCAGTTTTATCAGAAGTTTTAGTAACATGGGACAAGCTAACTATGTTAAGCAATAAGGAACAAGCAGTGATTCCTTCAGTATTCTGTAAGGGAATAAAAATCATGCTGAGCATGTACCTTGGAAAGAAAATGTTCATAGAAAGAAAACCTCATTTGTGATCCTTACAAGCCAACAATGTAGTATGTCAAATTGAATTAGATCAACAGTTAATCTTTAAGCATGAGATATCATCACACATAATTTGAGTAAAATGATCTGAAAATGTGCCCCATTCTGCTAACATAGAAAATGCATTTTAAAATTTGCCAGTCATAAGGAATTGAAACAATGTTCAGATTAAGTTTTTAGCCCAAGAATAAAAGAGTAGTTAAATTAAACATTGATCTTACTGAAAGCGCTCATTAAACGTGTTTTGTGGATTATATCTGGGTTTTCCGACTCCGCTTGCAGTGGTACTCACTTTTATTGTTTTTAAACAGTTTAGTCATTTGCTTTAAGTTTTTTGTGTGTTTGTCATGGCGAGCGAAACTGGGGCGGCGTCAAAAGTTTTGTTTACCCAGGATGAAACGAACATTTCAAATAGAGCTGGGACTTCAGAATCTAATGCAATTGGTAATTTAACGGCTGTTGTAGAAGTATTGCTGGGTCGAGTTGATTCTCTTACCCAGCGTTTGGAAGCTTGAACAGTATATGAAGCGAATGCTTGTCCTAGGAGACCTGCTTTTGGTGAAGGCAATCAACAGAAGTCTCCTGTTTCTAATTTGCCTTCGCATGAAGAACATAATGTAATGCAACAAAGTAATAACCTTTTATTTTCTGATGCTATCATACAACGAGGAAGAAACAATGGGAATGGCAATAACTACAAACAGCCCTCTGGCTCTCAGAATATAGATGTTTGTCCATTTCCTTCTATGGCAAGCTTCCTTAGCAAGAACAATTTTTTCAGTGATGGCAGCGATGTAACGGCATCACAAGAACCACATTCTGGGGTGAGTGCAATAACAGACTTAATTGGTGACTTTGATAACAAACTGTTTAAATGTAGTAAGCTGCAATTGGAGACAGTTTACCTACAAGAGTGCATTGACAAGAAAATCATCCCGAAGGGGCTGTGCCAGTGGTGTTTCCCAGTGGGTCTTGTTGAAAATTCAATCTTCCATTGTGAATTGTTAATTCTTTTTGACAAACAAGGGTCGGAATTTATTCTTTCACTTATTAACTTTTATAAACATGAAACAAATGTTCTTAAAAGTGAACTTGAGATTCTTGAACATGCTATCAAAACAGACACTGAGTTTTTTCATTATAAATACCACTATGCAAGAATTTTTTCTTGCATTGATGCTACTATGGCTAAACTTTTAGCCACTAAGAAAAAGAAGATTTCAAAGGATCTGCATGAATATGCTGCCAATAAAGCTTACCCCCGTCCGCCACTCAATTTTAATAGTCCCAATTTTGCTGTACCTAATGATTTGGTTGAACAAGATGAGACTGATATTCCTTTAACTGTAGATAATTTTACCAAAAATAAAGCCCAGCCTCTACGTAGGAGCGAAAGAATAAACAATAGTAATAACAATATCAATCTTCCTCATTAAGGGCCGATTATTAATAATAATACCCGAACAAGTTCAAACAACCAACAGGGTTTTCAGACAAACCAGGGTGGCAGGGCCAACAATCGCAGGGGGAACAGGAACCTGGGCCTTGCAAGGAACAAATGGAATCAGCAGAGAAGATGACTGGACATTTTCAATTGATGCCCCATATTTTAACTAGTACCAAAGGGGACTTCAAGATTTATAACTATACCTCTTTGGAGGTAACTGATGAAATGACAGAGTTTTTCTCCAAAGGGTTGTCCTTTGTCTCCGATAGAAATATGGATATTGTTCAAACTATCATGGACTTGAAGCTATTCGTGTGTAAACTTAATTTGAATGTGTTTATGGGTTGTATGCCTTCTCTTACAAACTCTCTTAGAGTGTCAAGCGTGTTTAATCCACCACTACATGCTAACTTGAATATTTTTGAAAATACTTGTGAGATGGACTTGAGATCCATTCCCAAAAATAGGTATTCTTACAAGAAGAGTAAATCTAACATTACGGAATCTGAAAGAGATTATCTCAATTTAGTACATGATTGTGGGATTAGGGTCATTAAACCCGACAAGGGAGGTGGATTGGTCTTCATGGACCAAAAACTGTATAGTTTAAGTATGGAAACATATTTGCAAACCGAAGTGTATATACCAGTTAGTATCAATGAAATTAATGTAGCATATAAAAAGATTAAAAACACACTTGAACTTTTTTTAGAAGGGACTATAGATATGGAAACACATCGGTATCTAATAATGGATGCTCCTTGGATACCCACTTTATTTGGTTCTCCGAAAATCCATAAAAGGCTCAATGATCCTCCCTTTAGACCAATAGTTGATGGGAGGGGGTCTGTTACATACGCTTGCACTAAATATGCAGATAGCACCTTAAAACCCTTGATTGAACAAGAATTTCAGATATGTAAGGATTCATGGAGCTTTCTCGAAAATGTTAATAAATTAAAATATAGTGATGACTCCTGTTTCCTTACTATCGATGTTAAAGACTTGTACACTGTTATCCCCCAAACTCTAGTGTTTGAATGGTTTAGAGATTTCATGACCCTTAAACATATGGATTAAAAAATAATTTATTTAGTGGAAACTTTGCTTGAAATCATTTTAAAAAACAACTATATGATATTTGACGGTCATTATTTCCTTCAAAAATCGGGAGTGGCCATGGGCTCCCCCTGTGGGGGTAGCTTCCCTAATTATATTATGGCCCATTGGGAAAGAACGTTGTTATTCCAGAATAGGTTTTTTCAAGAAAATGTTGCCTGGTATACGCATTACCAGGATGACATGTTTATAATATGGAAAGGACCTAAAACCCTGGTTTCTGAATTTATTGACAGCATATCGTCTATGACAGACTTTTTAGAATTTACTTTTAACTTGGAAGAAGTATCGATCAACCTCTTAGATGTTAAACTATTTAAGGATACCACGAACCAAAAGTATAAAAGTATTATATATAGAAAGTCCTCTTACTCTAATTCCTTTCTTTTCTTCACCAGTAGCCATCCATACCACCAAAAGAAGGCCGTGGTGAAAGACCAGTTGGTCAGAGCGGCTAGGATGGTCACTGAAGAAGAAGATTTTCAGACTAAATGTCTTCTCCTTAAAACTATGTTTATCAACGGAGGCTATCCCGAGGCTATGATAGATTCAATTATACTTGAAGTAAATTATAAGAGGAGCACAGGTTATTTTATGCCTTTGTTGGCTAATAAGTCACAACCAAGAGTTAATGGGTCTGAACTGCCACTTATTGTGGCCCGAAAAGAAGTGAAACCTGACTATAGAGTCAGTTTTCTTTGTACTTACTCTATCGACCATTATAGAATGAAAGAGGTATTGTATAAAAATTGGTCTTTCATTTTAAAAGACAGTGGTCTATTAAAAATATTAGGAGTGAAATCAAAAGTCACTTTTAGAAGAGGAGCAAATCTGAAAGCACTTTTAGAAAGAAAGAGTAAGCCTAAGGTGGTTGGCAAGTTAGGCATGTCGAACTGTGGGGCATGCCACCAATGTAGATTTATTATGGTTGATAACAAGATTCAAATTAACAATGCCAGATGGCACATTAATGGGAAGTTTAATTGCCTTAGTAAGGGAGTTATTTATGCAGCTATTTGTTCCCACTGTTCTGCATTTTATATTGGAAAAACCGAGAGAAAAATTCAAAAGCGTATTTATGAGCATAATTACACAATTAATAAGAAGGATATAAATAATGCTTTAGCCAGACATGTCTTGTCTTTCCCTGAGCATGATTTTAGATTTACTATTTTGCAGTAGAGAAATGTTGATCCAAGAGGTGGACCATGGCAATTACTTCTAGAAATAGATGAAATCATGTGGCAGATTAAAACAGAAGCTTACATTTTTCCTGGTCTAAACAAAATGGTTTCTATTAAATGTATTTTAAAACATTTAGCCCTGAATAGATGATATAATTTGTGGCAATACTTTTAGTTTTTCATTGTTTGTAATTCATCTGTAATACAGTTATTATAAGCATCAACAAGTTTAGTAATATTTCTAGTTGCTATCTGCACTGATAAGCCTAGTAACATCCTTTTCGATTGCATTGGCGTTTAGTAATATTTCTAGTTGCTATCTGCACTGATAAGCCTCGTAACATCCCTTTTCGATTACATTGGCATTTAGTAATATTTCTAGTTGCTATCTGCACTGATAAGCCTCGTAACATCCTTTTTGATTGCATTGGTGTTTAGTAATATTTCTAGTTGCTATTTGCACTGATAAGCCTCGTAACATCCTCTTCGATTGCATTGGCGTTTAGTAATATTTCTAGTTGCTATCTGCACTGATAAGCCTCATAACATCCCTTTTCGATTGCATTGGCGTTTAGTAATATTTCTAGTTGCTATCTGCACTGATAAGCCTAGTAACATCCTTTTCGATTGCATTGGCGTTTAGTAATATTTCTAGTTGTTATCTGCACTGATAAGCCTCGTAATATCCCCTTTCGATTGCATTGGCATTTAGTAATATTTCTAGTTGCTATCTGCACTGATAAGCCTCGTAACATCCTTTTCGATTGCATTGGCATTTAGTAATATTTCTAGTTGCTATCTGCACTGATAAGCCTCATAACATCCCTTTTCGATTGCATTGGCGTTTAGTAATATTTCTAGTTGCTATCTGCACTGATAAGCCTCATAACATCCCTTTTCGATTGCATTGGCGTTTAGTAATATTTCTAGTTGCTATTTGCACTGATAAGCCTCGTAACATCCTTTTCGATTGCATTGGCATTTAGTAATATTTCTAGTTGCTATCTGCACTGATAAGCCTCATAACATCCCTTTTCGATTGCATTGGCGTTTAGTAATATTTCTAGTTGCTATCTGCACTGATAAGCCTCATAACATCCCTTTTCGATTGCATTGGCGTTTAGTAATATTTCTAGTTGCTATCTGCACTGATAAGCCTCATAACATCCCTTTTCGATTGCATTGGCGTTTAGTAATATTTCTAGTTGCTATCTGCACTGATAAGCCTCATAACATCCTTTTTGATTGCGTTGGCACTTTTTCTTGATGGCATTTTGATAGTTTTTATTATGATCGACAATTTTTAACTTTTGAAGTTTTATGAAAATTACTATTTATAAAAGTTATTATTTATAATATTTAAAATGTATTTATTAGGTTCTATTTATATTTCTACTTAGGTTTAATAGCTTAATGTATTACAATACTGTTTATTTTTTGTCTTAGTACTGACCCTGCTTCTGCCTAGGTTCAATACTTCTTTAAGGACAAGCAGCTTCTAGTATTCTATTTGATAATTAAGTAATTGAGATAATTGTATATAAAATGGTGTCATAGTTTTTTTCTTGTTGTCTGATGAAAGTGGGACATTGATCTTACCGAAAGCGCTCATTAAACGTGTTTTGTGGATTATATCTGGGTTTTCCGACTCCGCTTGCAGTGTTACTCACTTTAATTGTTTTTAAATTAAACAGTATATTATTCAATTGGTACTCCTCAGAGATAATTGAGCTGCTCTCTCTCTCTCTCTGTCTCTCTCCCCGTCTGGCTTTGTCTCTGTCTTTTTCTCATTGTCTGTCTCTGTTTTGCTGTCCATCTCTCTCTCTCTCTCTCTCTCTCTCTGCCTCTCTCTGCCGCTCTCTCAGTCTCAGTCTCTCTGTATCTCTCTGTCTCTTTCTTTGTCATTCTCTCTATTTCTCTTACTCTGTCTCTCTCTTTCACTCTGTGTGTGTGTGTGTGTGTGTGTGTGTGTGTGTGTGTGTGTGTGTGTGTGTGTGTGTGTGTGTGTGTGTGTGTGTGTGTGTGTGTGTGTGTGTGTGTGCGTGTGTGTGTGTGTGTGTGTGTGTGCGTGTGTGTGTGCGTCTCTGTGTCTCCCTCTATCTCTCACTCTATCTCTCTGTCAGTCTGTCTGTCATTCCCACATTCTCTCTCTTTCTCTGTCTCGTTGTCTCTGTTCCTTTCTCTGATTCTGTCTCTCTCTCAGTCTCTCTTTGTCACTTTCTCTCAACAGCAGAACAATAAATTCCAGCAGGTTGGCCAGTCACAATGCAGTACTTATCCACCTTCTCTTTTGTTTCCTGACTCTCTGCCTCACTCTCACAGGGAGAGGAGGGGAAAAGAATTGTCTGCTTGCCTTTCCTTGTAGGGGGCAGAAATGTGCTTTTCTTTCTATAAATGGTGGTGCATATTGCAGAGTGTATTTCCTCTCAACGTATGTTTCTTGGAGACCAAGAGCCTAGAAGGAGCAATTTGATACCTTCTTTCACGAGTGCTGTGTCATGGGCTGCTTTATTCTCAGAAGTACAGGTGCAGCACCCAGTGCATGGTTCTCTTCTTACTGCTTACACAGCATGAAAGGTGGCTAGAGGGACACAATAAAAATCCCATGATGGCTGTCCAGATGATGACTGTTGCTATGACTGGCTCAGAGTTAATGTGCACTACTGGATTGTTGAGCCATGAAGTGGTAGCAAATAGTTCATTTAGGTAGCCATGTCCTTGTTCACCTTTGTTGTTATGAAGGATATCAGTCCTAAAAAACAGCAAAATACACACAGTCTGGCTAATATAATGCTAAATTCTAAGAGAAGCTACAGGATAAATATAAAATTGTCAGGCTGGAAGCACTGAAGCCTACAGGTCAAATAAAGAGGTTTTGCATCTGACAAGCAATCAACAATTGAGAAGGTTAGAAGATGAAGTTCTTACATCCTTTTTACCATATGCTCTGAATCCATAAGACCTGCTGTTTTTGTTTTCATGTGTTGTTGGAGGCAAAGATGCTGTTGTCACCCATTTGGACAGGTACTGAGGTAAAACAGCAGGTTAGCAGTTAAATGCACGATTCTTCCTTCCTGCACTAACAGAACTAGAGGACTTTAATGGAAAATGCATGGAAGCTACTGTGATGAGACATGCTGAATGCAAACAGTTTACTAAGCATACATCTGAGTCTGGATTTATAAACCAGTTTTACATCAGGAGTTCTTAACAATTGAAACAAAGCTATGTATAGCTTAACAAATGAGAGAGGAACTTGTTACTCAAGGCTTACCTGAAGAAGATGAAAGGTTTCTGACTTCTTTCTAACTATCACTATTACATTGGTGAGATATTTTTTGGGGGTCTGAATGGACAGATGATAAATCAGCAAGCATAGGACAGTAGCATTGCTGGAACTGAATTCATCCTCAGTTCTTGGTGAGTACCTTTATTAAGTGGACTCTGTTTTTCATAAAACTTCACCAAGATGACACTGATATGTAGACTGTATTTTATATAGCATGGAATGGACAGAAGTAGGTTAAAAAATAAAAAAAGATAGCTGGGTGCACAAGACCCTGGATAAAAAAATGCCCAATCCTGGTAGGTGCACTGGAAAAAAATGACAGTGTAGAATCCTCAAGACTCGGGAGCATTCCTATAATGGGACTAGGCCAGGCCCAGGGTGAGGATAGCCCCTACGTTGTAGAAGGAAGTAGTAGTGCACACAAATCACAAAAACTGAGAACAAAAAAGAGCCATAAAGATGATAGTGTGGACTATTTATTTCCTCCCTAACCCAATTCAAGTGCAACTCGGACAATTGGATGGCAAACCAGAACTGCATCTCTGGTTTGCCACATATGTCTCTGATGCAAACAGGTAACCTGTAAATGGTTCATTTTCCCAGGCCCATGCTTGCACTTATCAAGGGTATCAGAACTTGTCAGAGATTTGGGATACATGCCTAGGGTTAAAAAGACCCTTGTGGTCATTAGCCTAGTAAATACCAATGAACCTATTAACTTATTTATTTATTAATTTGCTTTTTGTTTACTGGGAAAGTCCACTGGGCCATTCAGAGCCCATTTTCAGTGGAGGCCTAGGGAGAAAACTTCCACAGTGCATGAATAAAGATGAATTCATCCAGTGAAAATATTCAATCAAATGTCTATACAAAGAGTAGTTGACATTTAGCATACAGATGAACAATAAGTAAAGGTGTTACATTACATGATTTAAGGTATAACAGTAGACAGGAAAAACATTGCTTGCAGTAAATATTCTATAGAGGCTTGGTGCAGGTACAATTCCAGACAGAAGATAGGTATTCATGTAATGAAGTTTTGAAAGTGGCAGGATTCTAGGTTGTTCTAATAAATAATGGTAGAACATTTCAATTTTTTGGCTAAGGAAGCTGACCAGATGGAAGGTATGGTTTATCATTGCTGATTCTCAGATCTGAGGACCCTGTTTGGGAGGTAGTGAGTAAATATTTAGCTGAAGGTAGGACCGTCTGAAGGTTCAAAGATCATTTTGTGTGCTATAGGTAATTGCGAGTAGGAGAGGCAGTGTGGTAGTTCAAGCCATTTGGAGGAGCATAGAGTAGTGCAGTGATGGGTGGAGTATTTGGAATTAGTAGCGAATTTGGCACTTTTGTTGTAACTAGTCTCCAGTTTAGCTTTTAATGCTGATTATAGGTTGGTAAGCAGTGGGGTGCCGTACATGAGTGAGAGAAGTAAGTAAGTGGAAGTAAGGGTTTGTTTAGTGAAGGGGCTTAGGAAGTGATTATGTCTGTAGAGGATTCCTAGCTTCTGAGTTTTGTGGATGTTATGCTGTATGTGAATGCCAAGTTTTAGGTGTTCATCTATGGCAACTCCTAGACATTTGGTGTGTCTAACAACTTTGATTATAGCATTATTTTGAGAAAAGATAGTGAATTTGGTTTTGTCTAACGGAGTTGTTTTCTTAAGGGTGAAGTAAATGATCTTAGATTTATTTAGGTTTTGGGCTTGATGCTTATTGTACATCCAGGATGCAGTGGTGGAGAAGGCCATTTGAGTTTTAAGTTATAGATCAGAAATGGAGTCAGCTGAACATACAATAGCTGAATCATCTGCATATTGAATAATAGATCCCTGAGTCATATAAAAATGGAAGCTATTAATGAAAATGCTGAACAGGAGAGTAATTAGTATAGAGCCTTGGGGAACTCCAGTAGAGATGTTAAGATAAGGAGGACTGGAGTGTTGTCATTTGACAGCCTGCTGTCTGTCTTTTACATAGACTGAGGAAAGTCTTAGGTTAGAGAGTTGGGTTGGAAGTAAAGGGTGGGAAACTGTATCAAATGCCTTTGATAGATCTAGGAAGATGGTAAGGACAATTTTCCAACATCATGAGCTCTGTCTACAGTATCCATGAAAGATATAAGGTCAGTTGTTGTGCTATTACCTGGTCTAAATCCATATTGTGTAGGTGTCAGGAGTTGGTCATGAAGAAGGAAGTGAAGCAATTGAATATGTATGTATTTTTCCAAGATCTTAGAATAGCAATAGGATGGAAATTAGTGATATCAGAGCTTTTAGACATGCTCCACTTAAAGAAATCACAATCCCTACGAGCTACACGCTCTAGGGACCTAAACAATTGCCTCATGTACACGGACAACCATCTCCTCCTCCCATGTAACACTAACACTTGTGAGAGATGCAGCTATTTAGCCAGACTGGAGGCTGAGCTCTCTCAACTCAGGACTGGCAAGACCAGGCAGGAGGAGAAGGCAACTACACACACCACAATACCAGTCTCACATAACTCAACCACACCACTGAATCAAACACATAAACACACTAAGACATACTCGGAGGCTCTGAGTAAAAATTTACCTAAACAGCAGAGGCCTCCAAAGCAGACACCCAAGCAACTGCAAACTCAATACACCACACAAACAACACATAAACAACAAAATCAGTGTGCAAAGCAGTCACTGCCCTTAAGGCCAAATACAACACCAAACATACTTGTCATAGGTGACTCTATAGTCAGACACACTGAGGTCCCGCTCACCAGACTGAGTAAGGAGAAGGTCACAGTAAGCTGCCTGTCGGGCGCTAGAATCTGCCACATAACACAAGCACTCAGGTCTCTCAACAGCAGGTACAAGTACGACTCAGTCATTGTCCACGCTGGTGTCAACGACCTGAGACGTACCTCCTTGGACTACATAAAAAGAGACATTGAGGAGCTCTCTGATTATGTAGCCCAGGCAGGTATGACCCTGACCTTGAGCAGTATCCTACCTTCACCTAGAATGATGCCACAATACAGTGATAAGATGATCAGCTTTAATAATTGGCTTAAATTCTGGTGTCATTCAAAGGGGATCCAATGTCTGTCTGCCTGGGATGACATGCTGGACAAGCCACGCTGCTTCGCAAGGGACGGCTTGCACCTGTCACCCCTAGGCTTCCGGATATTGGCAAAGGCTCTTGCCACCCCATAGTGCCTTTTTTAGGCAAGGCTCAAATTCTAAACCTACCACCCTAGAACACAAAAAAGTAAAAAAACTAAGGGTAATGCTGCTTAATGCCAGAAGTCTCAATCTCAAGATGCACGCACTCGAGGCCCTTCTCAGTATGGAGAACATCGATGTCTGTGCTGTGACAGAAACCTGGTTCAAGGCTCCTGAGAGCACCCCAGCACTAGCAGGTTTCACCTCATATCATGCGTTCCCGCCCCAAAATCCGGACAACACCAAGAAAGGAGGGGGGTGTCCATATTCATAAAGGACACCCACACCTCAAGGTTGGTGGCAACGCACGATGCATCGGAGACCATCCAGGTGCAATTAACCATAGGCAAGACTGCTCTGCAATTTGTAGCATGTTACAGGCCACCCTCTCAAACTCAGGAACCTCACATGGCCTTCCTGAAAACAATGGAGGGATAAATGTATCTCCAAACACCATCATACTAGGTGACTTCAACTACCCTAATATAGACTGGGAACACTACTCAAGCCCAAACACTCTAGCCCAAAGGTTCCTGGAGTTCATAAACTCAAATGCCATGGAACAACTAGTCACCATCCCCACAAGAGGAGAAAACATACTTGATCTCATCATCACGAACATGGGATCACAATGTTCAACACCGAAGTATACCCCTCACTGGTGAGATCAGATCATAAACTAATCTCGCTGGAGGTCCTCATCACGCCCCACCTGAAATAAAAAAGACCACAGTGAAAAACTTCTCAAAAGCCGACTTCACACTTCTAAAAACTAGTGTGGTCTCCTTTAAGGCCCCTGAGCCAGTGGTAAACATTACTCAAACCGCTGAATCACTTACAAATGCCTTCTACCAGCACCTACAGGACTGCATGGATCAGGCAATCCCAAACAAAACTAAGACTCTTTGTACCAAAGGCAGGCGTCCAGTCTGGTGGACCCCAGCCATAAACAAGCTCTACAACAAAAGGAGGAAGCTACTACAAGATAGAGCAAAATCCTTGAAAGGTAAGACACCTTTGATCATTATAAGTAAAAACTAAGAGCTCTCATAAAATCATCCAAGGCAAATTTTGAGAGAAAAATCGCCAAGGATTCAAAAGACAATCATAAGGCCTTCTTTAGCTATGTTAGAAACCTAGGAGGAAACTCCCAGATATGCTCAGAATTAGTTCAAAATGATGTGAAGATTACTGAACCTACACACATTGCCAACATACTGGCTGACAGGTTCAGTGCAAACTTCTCCCCCCCCCAAAAGGAGAGATATCTATACCAGAGGATTGTAGCCCCCGAAACATCTCCAACACCCAGGTGAGAACTGCTCTCTCCAAAGAAAAAACACAGCATCCATGGGACCGGATGGTGTCCCCGGCTGTGTGCTCCATGAACTCAATGAGGAATTAAACCCGCAGTTAGGACAGCTGTTTAATCTTAGCCTCACCTCAGGATACGTACCCAAGGAGTGGCGCACGGCGACTGTGGTCCCACTTCACAAGGGCGGTGCCTCCACCGACCCTGGAAATTACCGTCCCATTAGCTTGACAAGCCTTATCTGCAAAGCCATGGAGAGGATCATAATGGAACTCATAAATAAAGACATAGGGAACTTGCAGACTTTGGATCCAACCCAGTTTGGCTTTGTCAATGGCAGATTATGCCTTTTAAACTTGGTTGACTTTTTCGAGACAGTCACCAAGGCCATTGATGAGGGAAAGACAGTCCATACAGCCTACCTTGACCTGGCAAAGGCCTTCGACACAATACCCCACTCAGGTATCATCAAAAAACTCATCAGCTTGAATGTAAACCCATACATCACAAGATGGGTTGCAAACTGGCTAAGTGACAGAACCCACAGGGTCAGAGTTGCTGGAGCCATGTCAGACTCAAAGCCTGTCACAAGTGGTGTCCCACAGGGCTCAGTCCTGGGTCCACTCTTGTTCGGCATCTACTTTTCTGAAGTACAAGCAAACACAGGAGGGTTATGGCTGACAAAGTTTGCAGATGACTGCAAACTGGGCGCCATAGTCGAAAACACATCTGACACAGATATCCTTCAGAAGGGCCTCACAGAAATGGATAACTGGTGCCAGAGCCATGGCCTAAAGTTAAATGCCAAGAAATGCATAGTCATACCCTTCGGGAAAAACAAGGTTACCCCTAGCTACCATATAGGTGGCAATCCACTGAGCACAGAAGAAGTCATCAGGGATCTGGGGACCCAGGTTGACAGTAGCCTTTCGTTTGACACTCATGTTGCTAAAGTAGTTAGGAAAACGTTTTACATTGCCCACCTGATCATGATGGGATTCACATCTAGATCAAGGGAGGTCATCGCCCCCCTGTACTCATCACTCATTAGACCTATGATTGAGTACAATGCCCCATTCGGAATGTATCTGACCAGACACCTGCAGCAGCTGGAAAGGCCCCAAAGGTTCCTCACCAAAAGGATAAAGGGTCTCAAAAATATGTCTTATGCTGCCCGACTGAAAGAACTCCAGCTCTATTCAGTCTCATACCGCTTGCTCAGAGGTGACCTGTGCCTGACATATAAGGCCATGTCAAACCCTGATTTGATGAATATGCTTCACCTCAAAAAATCTAGATCCCTCAGAACCACAAGGGCGGGAGACTTAAACCTTGACACGGTTATTAATAGAACATGCTGGAGGGACAGATTCATCACCCAGAGACTCCCTATGCTGTGGAACAAAATCCCGGTACATGTGAGGCCTTGTTCAAGAGGAATCTTGACCAATGGATGGGGGATCGCAGATATACCCCAGGGATTACTTCAGTGTCACTGCTTGAGAGAGGCACAGCAAAATAATAGGCATAGTTTTATTCAAACTAAAGGGGTGGCGAAAGCCAAATAACTATGGGCTAGGCTTATAAATGCCCTTGGGCAGATAGCCTAGTATGAACCTATGAACCTATGAACCTATGAAACCTCGTCACCACAATAAACAGAACATGCTGGAGGGATTGATTCCTGTCCCAGAGGCTTCCCATACTCTGGAACAAACTACCTATCTATATCAAACAAAGCTCCTCATTAGCACTGTTCAAGAAAAATCTTGATGATAGGAAATTCACCCCGGGGATCACTTCTGTGGCTCTGCTCGACAGTGGCACAGGAAAATAATTTTCTTGGGTGGCGAAAGCCAGGGTACCTTTGGCTAGGCTTATATAGGCCCTAGGGCCAGTAGCCTAGTACCTACCTATGAACCTATGAACCTATTAGTATTATTGCCACCTTTATGAAGAGGAAGAATAAATCCTTTCTTCCATATTTTGGACACATTGGATTCCAGAATGGATCTATTGAGAAGAATACATATAGGGTAGGCAACAGAATCTGCTGCAATTTTTAGAAATTCTGAGGGTATGTTGTCAGAAACATTTGAGCAAGGCTTACACTTCAGAAGTAGTCTCTTTATTGTGGTGATAGGAATGGGACTTGGAGAGAACTTGGTAGTAGAGTGAGTATTGGACTCATGTGTGTAATGGATGGATGTAGTGCTGGTGGGGTTAGTGGGAAGTTTGGATGGTGATGTGTAGCTTGCGCTATAATTTGCATGTGGAAATTTAGCAGTAATGTTAGCAACAGAGTTGTAAAGAAGGAATTAAAGACAGTGGCTATTTCTTATGATGATTTGTCAGGATGTGGACATGGGTTGCATTTTTTGCGTGGATTTAGTAGAGATGTAATGGAATTCCAAAATTTGGGGGGATTTTGTTTATGATTAGATTGCAGCTTTAAGCAATATTATTTTTTTATCATTGTTGACTAGTCTTTTAACCTGATTGTAATGGTGTTTAAATTTTATCAGGTCTGGAGTGTTTTTATTATTGAGGATAAGAAAGAAATTATGTATTGTTACGATTATGTAAGAAGCCCAGAATTTCCAGACAGACGATATACAAAATGATTAAGAGAGAAATTAGAGGAAAGAAAAATACTTGCACAAGAAAAATTGTCAAAAGCTTCAGATAAAAATTTGTGTTCATTAATACAGCAGATTTCTGAAAAACATAATATCGAGACCAAGAAACCTCAGGCTGTTTGGAAAAAGAAGCAACTGAGAAAGAGTGAAAATACAAAGAACAAAATCTAAGGATTTTTGAAAGGTAAAAAAAGAAGTAAATTCATGGGAAAGAAAGGGAGATCTGATCTGCTGCAATATTTATGCAAAGGAGAATGCCAAATGAATTGACTCAGAAAAAGCAGCCCCAAAGATATTCAAACAGAAATACAGGCAGAGGCATCCAGATATGGAAAACTTGACAATACAAAAAATATCACAAAGAGGAACACAGAACAGAAGATTAGTAAAGCAGCAGTTAAAAGTAGAAGCTGTAGTTATTGAATTCCTGCAAAGTGAAGGATTTAGTGTAGAATGCCAAACACAGGACATATCACAGGATGATGGAACAATGAGTTTCCAAGTAAGGAGAAACATGAAGATCAGGAGACATCTGAAGAAGAAATATGGACATGGGAAAGAAAAAGAGATTTAATATGGTGCAATACTTATGCAAAGGAGAAAGCAAAGCTAATCAATACAAAAAGAGCAGCACTAAAGATATTTGAAGAGAAATACAGGCAAAGGTATCTGGATATGGAAAATGTTACAATAAAAAAAATAAGAAAAAAAAGTGGAAAAGTAGAAAAGAGGATTAATAAGGATTTAGTGTAGAAAACCTAAGTCTGAGAATATCAAAGCAGGATAATGCAACTGATCCCCAAAATGAGGAGAAGCCAGTGCAGCAGAAAGCATCTGATCAGTTGCCATATGAAGATACTTTGGAGCCCTTCTCAGGAAACCAATAAAAAGGTTCAGTTGAAGTTGCACATCAAGGGAACGAACTTTGGTAACTCTGACACAGTCAATATTTGGAGTGATAGGCCAGAGAGTTCCCATATGAAAAAACAACAGATGACACAGGATGAAACTGAAGAGAATGTGCCACAGGAAGATGCTCTGGAACTTTCTATAGAATGTTCGCAGGAAATTGAAAAAAAAGAGTGTGCCCTCAGTTTAGAAGAAAATGATCTAAGAGAAGAGTTGCTTGATTTAGTAGAGATGGACAGACATATTAAGATCAATGAAAGAAACAGACTACAGAAAGTCAATAAAATCCCAAAAGTTAGAAGTTTGATAAAACAAATGAATGCAGTAATTAGACTGTTCATAGTGATCCATGCGATATAACAGAAGTAACAGGATGCATTACTGTGCAGCTAAATTAATAACAATTATAATTTTATCACAAAAACACACGGCAGTAAAGGAAAGGAAGGTGAGAAATCAAATATCATCATGGAAGTATCGGATAGCGGAATCTAGAAAGCAATTAACACAAGAAGTGTCACTGTTAGAAGAATATAGAAGAGGGAACAGATCAACCAAAATACACAGAAAGAAAGATGTGGTAAAAGCAATGAGCAGTATCAGAACAGGTCAGGATTTATCATGCACTATCGCAAATAACAAACTAAAAATATCAGCACAGGCAGAAAAACTGAGAAGATACATCGATAAATATAAAGGAAAAGTACAAAATAAGCAATTTATTGATGATCCAAAAAGATTTACAGACAACTGGGAAACAAGACCAAAGTAACTCAAGCACCACCAAAAAAAGAAGAAATGGATACATTTTGGAGAAATATCTATGAAAATCCTGTGGGACATAAAAAAGATGCTGAAAGGATAGAAGTTAAAGAAAGAATAAGAAGTTCAAATATACAGGATATGAAATAGGATGAAGTAACAGCCATAGAGATTGAAACAGAGTTAAGAAATGTTCCTAAATTGAAACCCCCCAGGCCCAGATGCAGTACTAAACTTTTGGCTAAAAATATTAACATATTTACATAAAGATTTAGCCATAAGTAAAATCTATTTACATGTACACCCCAAATAGACACCAACCTGGTTAACAACAGGAAAAAAACAACAATCCCACTTAATAGCAAACCTTCAAGCTATCCCAAAAACTATAGACTAATAACTTGCCTTCTGATAACATATAAACTATACACTGGAATTCATGCCAGCAGAGTTTATAGCCATGGATAGATTACAAAAAAGCATTTGACAGTGTCCCACATTCCTGGTTAAAAGAGTGCTTAAAGATGTATATGATACATCCTACATTGATCAACTACATTACAATGACCATGAAACAGTGACAAACCACTTTGCAGTTAAGCCATGATAAAGGACAAAGTATTATTACAGAGATGCAAATTCAAAAGGGGATATTCCAGGTTGACTGTTTGTCACCACTGCTGTTTTATCTTTTCTTTAACCCATTGAGGTGTCTACTTAACAGATTAGCTCATGGCTACAATTTGGCTCTCAGAAAACAACAAGGTGTAAAGAATTATCATCTTCATTTTCTGTATGATTTAAAACTGTATAGTTCATCAGAATAAGAACTGAAAGCACAACTGCAAGTGGCCAAAACATTTTCAAAAAATATAACAATGTAATTTGGTGTTGATAAATGTGCAAACGCAACCTCTAAGCAGGAAATCTGCAGCACCAGAAAACATCAGCCTAGTACAGGCATGTGATATAACAGAACTTGAGTAAGAGGGAGTGTATTTGGGAATTGATGAGGGATCATCAATAAAACAAGAACAAATGAGAATAAAACATAGCAAGGAATATTTTAGAAGACTAAAATTAATTCTGAAAACAGCCATAACATCTAGGAACAAAGTCCAAGCTATAAACCATTTTGCTTTTCCTGTCCTGTCCTAACTTACACTTTTGTAGTGATTGACTGGCCCCTGAAGGTGTTGAATCAGTTGGATAGGAGATCAAGAAGGATGCTTCATGCTCATCAAATGATTTATAAAAATCAGTATATATCAAGACTATATATCCCCCCCATTCTGAAGGTGGTATGAGCCTCCTTAAAACTGATTACATATACAGATCTCTAATCATAGATATGGGCCTCCTCAACACTGATTACAAATGCAGTGAAAGTTTTAAAACATGAGGACAATAAGTCTAGGATGATTTCTCTACTTACTTTAGCAGAAACATATCAGTATCGACTGGGAATGGAAATCAAACCAGAAGTACATAAAAATCAGGCAGCAACTGAATGTGCCAAAAAACAAAAGAAAGTATATAAGGTGAAGGATCAGATGAGAAGGCAAGAAATGTGGGAAAAATGCATAGATATAGTTGCAGGTATAGAAAACGTTTGGAATAATCTCATGTTGATCAGGATCTAATGCAGGAATGGTTAAGAAGAGGTGAATTTAAACCAAAAGACAAAATATTAATATTGGTAGCCCAAGACAGTGGACTATGTGCACATTGGTTTACAATGTCCATTGAATATGTGAGAGAAACAGACAAATGTAGGTTTTGTAAAACCAAATTGGAAACAGTCGCACACCTCATTGCAGGTTGTGACACACTAATGTCAGAAGGACTGTATACTGAAAGGCATAATAATGTGGCAAGCCTGTTGCACTGGGGATTGTGCAAACATTATGGTACTGAAGTGGCTAAAAACATTGGAAACATGAGACACAAAGCATCACAGAAAATGATGAAGCATACATCACATAGGTTCACCCATTACCAACAGTTAAAAAAATAGATGTGGGAAAACCAGATATAGGGGTCCATGTAAGAAGACAAGAGTAGCGTTGATCACTGAAATTACTACACCCAGTGACTACAGTGTCTTACGTACAGAGAAACACAAAGCAATAAAATACCAGGATTTGCAGTCAGGAATGAGACAATGTGGAAGGAGGATACCAAGACATTTCCAATAGTAGTGGGAGCACCGGGTCTTACAAAAAAGAATTTACAATTGTAATTCAGTGATATGTTACCTGTACATGTAACTGAGTATGAATTGCAGAGGGATTCATTACTGGGCATACTGCGGGTGCTGCGAAGAACAGTTCTGGCTAACATCAAAGATTAAAACTACTATTTTCATGAAGTTTTTAATCATATTTTGACTTAGGAATGGGGTCCATTCCCATCATGGTATTATAAACCCAAAAGACTTGGAGAAATTAGAAAAAGTCACATATTTCATTACCTGGAAAAATAAATAGCACCACTGAAGGATTTAACACCTCAGTGCTTATCAAATGAACAGAGTGAAGTTTTTAACATCAAACTTGGCAGCCCAAAGTTATTTGATGTAATCATTATGTCTCTAACTTGCTTATGCAATGCAGTGCAAATAATTTTATTGTGTTGAATATTAATTTTTAATCGTATGATATTTTATATTTTATAATTCACGGTTTTCTCTTTCCCAAAATGATGCTCTTCCCTTTTTACCTTCCTGAATTTTCCTAATTATTCTTGCTATCATATTAGATAGATAATTAGGTGACTTACCAGACACCAACTAGGTACTTACTCCATATCTTATATCAAGATTACAGGGAATTCAAAATCAGTTTAGAGGATGTTGCCTGACTGGCAGTTTAGTAATGTGAAATAATTACTTGTATATTGACGCTGCATTCTCATTTATTTTGTAAGATTGAGCACAAATTATAGATTGTGGGATTTAAGTTCAGTGATATGTTTTTCAACTTTGGTCACTGAACTTATGTATCTGTTAATGCAAAAACATGTTCTGAATATCTATGAATTATCATTACGGGGCAGTTAGAAGACAAAAGAAAGGTAAAGGCTGACACTTAATGGACATGTGATTTGGTGACCAAGGGATTCTGTAGGTCCTTTTGGTAAATTAAGTACTTATTTTCAAAGTAAACGTCTGTTTACTTTTTTAGTAATAACATGAGTATATTTCTATGAAACTTTTCTTTGCTGGTCATTACAAAAATAACATTCGCAAATGTAACAATATATTTTTCTTTTTTTTTTTTTTTCTATCTTTTGTAAACATGTGTGAGTTCATGCGTACGTGTGTGTGTGTGTGTGTGTGTGTATGGCTTGCTGTAACTTTGTCGAATGATACTTTGGTTGACATCTGTTTAATTAACACACTTTGGTCAACTAAACAGATGGTTGACAGGTGTGCAAGATTGACAATCCTCAGGTAGGGGAATACACCCTTTTCCCTCGGAATCAGTGATCTCAGAGTTAAATATATAATTAGCAGGGGTGTGAGGAGTGCAGGAGGGCTTCACCTTTGCAAAAAAAAAAATGCTTTCTTTTGTTTAAGTTTTGCATTTGCTGAAATGAATTTTCGGCACATGAGTAGTATCATGTTGATATGCATAATGTCGATCAATTTGCATGTCGATATCAGTAGTATTTGATTAATTTAAGTCGATATACATAGAGAGAGAGAGAGAGAGAGAGAGAGACTACTTAGAGATAGATGGATAGATAATATATAAGGTTTACAATTAAATACATGACGTCACTGCTGTCAACTGGCATGCATATGAAAGACAGTTTCCAATGGGCACAATGCCGACTCAAAATACATTGGCTATGCTACAGCAAATGGGTAGTGTAGTTTGTGCATCTGAGTTCAGCATTGTGCACCCAGATTGCAGTTCTGTGAGGAACAGGGAATTAGCCCATTTGCTCACTGTAGTGCGATATCGGAATTGGTATATATAAGTTGCAGGGGGTGTGGGGGGGGTCAGCCCTCCTGCAAAATAGTGAAATTCACGTACCATTGACTATGGAATTCCACAGTACATGAAGGTGCATAGCATAGGTGACTGATGTCACCTCCTGCTATGTTGAATACATTGAACTACAGATGTCAATGTATTCAGTTTCGACCTAGCCAGAATTTTGCTGTTCCGGATTCAGAATTTTGTGTCGATTATGTGACTAGTCGACCCATGCAGTTTCCAGCTTTCAACTGTAAACCATATCTACTTATATAATTTCTCAGTAGTAAACAGTATGAATATTCACTCTCAGAAAGATAGATGAGGGGAATATGTTTGGGGAGAATTGTTTGATTTGAACTGTGGATAAATGCAGGCAAAAGAGATGCAAGAGTTAGGAGTTCGTGCCACACAGGAATCATTTAACTTAATGTTAACAGATAATTTAACAGAAGGGCATGTGACCCATGTGGCATGAAGGTAAAAAGCACAGTTGAATGGCATCAGTGAGAATAGTAAGGAGCAGGGAGAGGAGTTCTCACCACTTACAGGAAGTGTGCAAATAAATGGAAAAGGAAGACATCGGAAAGAATAGCTCTGGGTACATATAACATGCTTATCTCTAAACAGCTGCTCACAGTCCCAAAATAAAGGGATAGGAAATTGTCATAATGTAATATCTGGATGGCGTACTCATCAAAGAAACAATATAATGATTCACTAGCTGGAATTAAGAGAAAGTGATCTTTCTATCCACATGTTAGCCAGTCCCTTGTTCAATGGAATTGATTGTTTTCAAAGTAGAGGCTTGGATTGTAAACTGATTGTTAGTTTCGGATGTAATGAAACAAGAGAACAAACTCTCTCATCATTGGGCTCAGAACTAGGTCAGAAAAGGGAAAAAGAATTGGTTCGATGACAAACCATTTAGAGATAAATGAAGATTATGAATGGTGGATGAACAAAGTATCTGTGTAATGCAAAGATAAGGAGACCCCCTTTGGCTAAACAAAACTCTTGTTATAACAGCAGTGTATGTGGTATGTGTAAGAGTTAAATGCTTTCTGTATAACAGAATAAAAAAAATGTTTTCTTAATTATTTTATGCCAGATTATAAAGGGGGAATGAAGTATCTGACAAAAAACCTTTGAAGATTATACAGGAAATAAGGAATAAATGTAAGAGTTCAAACTTGATGAATGGACTTTTAAGTGTCATCATGACTGATATTGTTCTTTCAAGTAATGTCAGAGGGAAGCTGTTTTAGTTTTATCAGCTTAAACAGTTGATGCAAACTGCATTAACAAATTTGAATACATTTAATACCTGAAATTTGAAACATAGTTATTTCAGTAATATTAGGTACAAACTTTGCAAGATACTGCATCAGTCCTACAAACCTCTACAATATCAGCAATTATTCTGGCTTTGTCATCTGCTAACTTTACATTTATTATGATGTAGACACCTTGGCATCAGAATCTGACTTAAGTATTACCAACTTGTCCCTTTAATTTTATATTTGAGATTACTTTGATTGAAATTAATCTCTACAACAGATATAGCAGTTCCTTTTTAAGCTTTTTATGTACCTGATCACATGCTAATAAATCATTCCTTAAACATAAGGGGCCAAATTCTAAAAGCTGCTTGCGGACAGTGCTGCAAGTTGAAGGAAGGCTTCAGTGCACAAGCTGTGGATGCAGTTTCAGAAGACACATCTCAGGCAGTCTGAGCACTTATTTATTTTCCGTAGCATAATTATGGATTCCACATGCACTCATTGGAATCCCAAACACATTGTGCATGACCAACACAAAATCTGACAAAATGCAATGCCAACTCTGTTTCCAAAATCCCAGTGAAATGTCATACTGTAATGTAAGGAAAGGAAGCTACCCCCATCAAATCTGTAACAGTATCAAAGGAAAAATGCTATCTGCAGTGAATAAACTGCAATAGACTGCGGTACTGTAAGCTATGTATGAGGATCTGGCTGTGCATTCTAAAACGCAACCAGGTAGACAGGTAGCCAGAGTACAACTAAACCAGCTCTCAGATTAAGAAATCATTGAGAAGTACTGCTTAGACAGAAAGCTGGTACAGGCTTTGTGCAACATGTGACCCTATACATGCCTGTGCAAACATTGTGAGGCAATCCCATACCTCTCAAAACAAAAGTTTGAGAGGCACCCTTTGGCTAAACCCTAGCTGTACTGGCATCCAGGACATTTTGATGACAAATGGGAGATGCTGTAGGAGTGTCACAGACAGCTGCCAGTCATATCCTTGCACATTTCCTGGTAGCAGTGTGCACCAAGGTTGAGGAACACATAAACGTTCCATCTACATTCATTGAGCAGTGAACTATGATATTGCAAACTTCCCCCATGTTCTTGGTGCAATAGACTGCACCCACATCCCTATTAAGACACCCATGTTCCCAGAAGCAGAAAAATACCATTAATAGAAAGGGGTGGCTATATCCCTGAACTGCCAGGTGGTGTGTACAGCAGATGACAACATAACAGACATCATGGTGACACATCTCAGGAGTGACCATGATGTTGCCATATGGAGGTGAAGTGGTCTGAGGGCTGCATGCCAGTAAGGTGAAATCACTAAGGGACAGTACAGGGTAAGTACAGGAAGGGACTACTACAGGGTAAGTACAGGAAGGGACTACTACAGGGTAAGTACAGGAAGGGACTACTACAGGGTAAGTACAGGAAGGGACAGTACAGGGTAAGTACAGGAAGGGACAGTACAGGGTAAGTACAGGAAGGGACAGTACAGGGTAAGTACAGGAAGGGACTACTACAGGGTAAGTACAGGAAGGGACTACTACAGGGTAAGTACAGGAAGGGACAGTACAGGGTAAGTACAGGAAGGGACAGTACAGGGTAAGTACAGGAAGGGACTACTACAGGGTAAGTACAGGAAGGGACTACTACAGGGTAAGTACAGGAAGGGACTACTACAGGGTAAGTACAGGAAGGGACAGTACAGGGTAAGTACAGGAAGGGACAGTACAGGGTAAGTACAGGAAGGGACTACTACAGGGTAAGTACAGGAAGGGACTACTACAGGGTAAGTACAGGAAGGGACAGTACAGGGTAAGTACAGGAAGGGACAGTACAGGGTAAGTACAGGAAGGGACTACTACAGGGTAAGTACAGGAAGGGACTACTACAGGGTAAGTACAGGAAGGGACAGTACAGGGTAAGTACAGGAAGGGACTACTACAGGGTAAGTACAGGAAGGGACAGTACAGGGTAAGTACAGGAAGGGACTACTACAGGGTAAGTACAGGAAGGGACTACTACAGGGTAAGTACAGGAAGGGACAGTACAGGGTAAGTACAGGAAGGGACTACTACAGGGTAAGTACAGGAACATAGCTAAATACATCCCTGTCATCTTTACATATGCATTTCATCTCCCCACAGCAAGTGACTGTGGTTATCCACTCAAGCCGTGGCTAATAACCTCATACAGAGAACCTTCCAACCCTGCAGAGGAGGGCTACAACAGAGAACATGCCACAACATGAAATACCATAAAGCTTATGTTTCATGTACTGAAAGAGAGGTTCAGATGTCTGGAAACATCTGAGGTGCAGTGCAATACACACCTGTGAAGGCATCACATATGATTTGTGTGTGCCATGCTACACAATATGCTAACAACAACACAGTGTGGTCTTCCTGCTGCAGGTGCGAGTGAACTACCCCAGGAGCTCCAAATGTCTGAAGATAACATGCTGCAGCTATCAGTGGAGGAGCAGGAGAACACATGGGGCAGAAGAAACTGGCATGGGCAGCCACAAGTCCAGCATAGGTGGCATGGCAGTGTCTAACACATACCTTTGAGTCATAGCAAGCCACATGTACAGATGTACACACATTAAACATTGATATCCAGGTGCTGGTCCACCATAGCAGCACAGACTGTGTCTAATTACAAATACCCACTAGATATACACACTGAGCATCAGACATAATAACATAATTGCAACATGTAACAGTATGAACATATATACTGTGACAGGGACCATCAGCACAAGCTACAACTAACACAGGTATACTTACAGATTAATTGTGGTGTATGTGTGTATGGTAGAAAGCAATGGACATACATCTGTAAACCCCATTTCTATTTCTCCACTATCAAGTGATGCAAATAGGAAACCAAGTCAGGACATTCTGCACAACTGTTTTCAATACCAAGAGCAACATTTATTAATGTAAGGTATGGAAAAATTATCATGTCCTAAATGGAGTCATCTATGTTTAGTACAAATGTCAGACTCCAGTGGTATCCAAGTTCGCAACAACCACAGACACATGCCAGTGGTCTGCACAGCAATCAGTATCACCACAGGGTGAGAGTGACACTACAGGGTATAGTGGATCAACTGTCAGTTTTACTTTAATGCAGTCTATGGCACCCATGCTGATGACTCACTCCAGGGTCCTGGCTGCCCTGACATGTGCGAAAACACTTGGCCCATGTTGCTCCACAGAGAAGGCTGATAGGTTGAAGTCAGCATATGGAGACACACTGTAGGAAGGAGCAAAGGTGCAACTTGACTGTCTGATCGTGACTGCCAGGCCTGCTCTGGATCAGCCAGCAGCAGATGTGTGTGCATGCTGCAGCATAGATGTTGATGCCCAATGGACAAGGATTAGTATACTGAGATGGGTCCTTCCTATCCTATGTGGCAGTCAGTTAAGTACAATCAGAAGATGCAGAACCCTGCACAAACTATGGCACTGTTGTGCCACAGATAGCATGCTTTCATTCTGGGCAGCCAATGCCACCACCACCTCACCGTCTCTGCACTCTTGCCCTTCATGCAGAACACCCATGACATAACTGGGAATATTCATTTGCCTGTAGGAGTAGGTGGCATACCTATCAACCTCACAGGACCAAAAATCTGTGCAAAGCCAGAAAAAAGGGGAGACAAAGGCCAAAATAGGGACAGATTTTAAATATTGTTCCTACAAACTTATAAAGTTGATAGGATGACAGATTTGGCATCATTGTATATTATCTAATGGATATGAAGTCTAAAACTCAAAATGCCTGTCATTATTTAATATTATTTAGTGATGTCAAGCCATAATAGTTTGCTAGTAAACCACAAATTATATGAGCAACAGAAAAAAATATGAGGAAAAAATCTGGACATTCTGTAAAAATCTGGACAGTTGAGAGGTATCATAGGTAGACACCCTCTGACCTGTGCACACCAGTTACATGTCTATGTTTACTGTGCCACACAGTATTGTTGTGTTGTGAGGAAGTGTCGAGATCATCTGCAGACTCATCATGGGGTGTGGTCCACAAGTATCATCTTGTCCACCATCTGATGTCCCATATTGTCAGAATGGCTGAACAGGTTTCCTCCACATCTGAGGCTACAGCTTCATCCACATGACTGTCACCATCTGGGCGAGACTGTATGACCAGATCTGTGTCCAGTGTGCCAGGGCCATGTTACCATACTGAGACACATCATATCCAACATCAAGATCAGTGGACAGGCTAGCAGATGATGAAGGCAGAGGGCACACTAAAAGAAGAGACACATGACACAGATCAAGTAAATGTTATCATTACTGACAAATGCCACATATATATCACTACAATATCACAGATAACATTGATTTACCAGGAGGAATTGTCTGTGTATGTCCCACAGAACCTATATAATAGGGAGTTGACAAGTATGTTTCATAAGCAGCATTCATGACATATGTGAGGAATACAAACATAACGCACACCTGACATGAGGTGAAGGCTGAAACGCAACTGTTGTAGGGAAACAAAGGCATAAACACAACATTATTAATCACATACTTGGCAGCATGTACAATTCCAACAGAGGTAAAACACACAGCAGGTAATATATACACATGCCAGTTAGTTGTGACAAAGATGCCAATGGTTGCTGCCCTAAACCAAAGGGAGAAAGATACAGTATTAATGGAGTAACAGCAATGACATGTATGGTAAACAACAGGAGTAACAGCAATAGAATGTATGAAAGAGAGGTAATAGCATATCACATGCACCCTACCAATGTTGGAAGTGTGTCTGTTGTAATGCAGATCCTGCAGTGGGAAAATACAGACAAAGCAAACAGACTCCTGTTGCAGATAACGGCACAGGGGCATGATGACTTATACAACATAGTAAACGGATATGGTGATATTCACATAATGTATGTTGCAGACACTGGCACAGTCACAGTCACATGATGACATATACAACATAGTAAAAGGATATGGTGATATTCACATGATGCATCAGCACAGGAGCATTATGACATATACAACATAGTAACAGGATATGGTGATAGTCACATGATGTATCGGCACAGGAGCATGATGACATATACAGCATACTAACAGGATATGGTGATATTCACATGATGTATCGGCAGAGGAGCATGATGACATATACAACATAGTAACAGGATATGGTGATATTCACATGATGTATCGGTACAGGAGTATGATGACATATACAACATAGTAACAGGATATGGTGATATTCGCATAATGTATCAGCACAGGAACATTTATTTATTGATTTATTTTATTTATTTATTTAAATTTGTTGACCGGGAGTGTCCGACTGGACGTAGGTCCATTTTCCGTGGATGCCCAGGGAGAAAAACTCCACAGTAAAATAAACAGACAGTAGTTACATTGGATTACATAGTGATTAACAATTTAACATAGCAATTACTTACAACATATTTACAGATGAAGAACATAATACATCAGTAGACAACTAGAATCTTTATCTGTGAAGTACATAACAGACATTAACAAATGTTACAATGAGAAGTTCCTGCTGTATAATAAGTACTAGGCTTATGAGCATCTGAGCTTGCTATAATCAAGGTAGTTAGTGGAGTGGAAAGAAAGGTAGTGGTTGGATGGGGTGGATGATATTAGAGTGGGAGTTGCAAGGGCATAGCCAGCATGTTTTTAGGTGTGCTTTTAGTAAAGTTTTGAAGTGGGTGCATGATGGTATGGAGGTAATTGTGGGTGGGAGTGAGTTCCATAATTTGGCTATGGCGCAAGAGAATAGTGCTTCACCAGCAGAGTTATTGGCTTTAGTGATCTGCAAGTGATTTTTGTTGCTGGATCTTAGTGGTCTGGTGGTGCGATAGGGTTGGATTAGATTCTGGAGGGATGGGACATTTAGTGGCTGGTTTACTAGTTTGTGGGCGAGTGAGAGTTGATACCACTGAAGGAGGTGAGGGAGTTCAAGCCAGCCCAGTTCAGCAAGTGAGAGACAGTGGTGACTACGGTAGGATGCCCCTGTGGTGAATTTGGCAATTTTGTTGTAGCAGGTCTCTAGCTTGTTTAGATCACATTGCCTTAGGTTAGTATATATTGGAGAGGCATAAAGTAGGGTGGAGATAAGGTGGGAATTTGCTATTGAAATCTTTGCTGCTTTGGTGAGAAATTGCTTATTTCTGTATAACGCTCCTAGTTTTTTGTGGACTTTTTTATGGTCATGGATATGTGAATGTCAAATTTTAGTTTATTGTCTATTTCCATCCTAGCAATTTGGTGTGTTCAGTTGGGTATATAGTGGTGTTGTCTTTTACTGTGATGTTAAAGTGAGAGTTGTTTTGAGTATGTTTGGTGGGTTGGAAGATGAGTAGTTTAGTTTTGTTTGGGTTGATTATTAATTGGGCATCGGATAACCATGTTTCAACAGAGGAAAAGGCTTCCTGTGTGAGTTTTTGCAGTTTGGGTAGGGACTGGGCTGAGCAGATGATGGTCGAGTCATCTGCGTATTGTATGAGTGTGCCATGTTTGGTGGCAGAGGCTAGATTATTGGTGTAAACAGAGAAGAGTAGGGGTCCAAGGATGGATCCTTGGGGAACCCCTATGGAGACAGGTAGTTGGGGAGATATGTCATTCTGCCATACAACGGACTGTTGGCGGTCCAACAGGTAACTCTGAAACCAGTTGGTGACTGATTGTGAGAAGGATAGGTTATTGAGGACAGAGATAAGTTGTTTGTGTGGGACCATGTCAAATGCTTTAGATAGGTCTAGGAAAGTAGCAGAGGAGAGATAGCCATTGTTTTTATGCTGAAGGATAGTGTTAGTAAAGGAGACTAAGGCAGTGGTGGTGCTATGGTTTGGTCAGAAACCATGCTGAGTACTGGAAATGAGGTTGTTAGTAAGGAGGTAGTCTGAGACCTGAGAGTGTATGCATCTCTCTAGTATTTTGGAGTGGAGAGAGAATAGCTATGGGCGGTAATTGGTTAGTTCTGCGGAGGGTCTGCCTTTGTGGAGGGGAATTATATGTGATACTTTCCACAGTGTGGGAACGTAACTTTCTGACAGAGATCGGTTAATCAAGATGGATACTGGGTAGGCCAGAGCATCAGCTGCGATTTGTAGGTATTCACTTGGGAGGTTGTCTGCTGCTAATTTGGTGGGGTTAAGTTTAGTTAAGAGTTTTATATGTTGGAGGTAGGTACAGGAGAAAAAGAGAAGGCAGTGGGGAGATTACTAGTTGAAGGTGTGGGTCGGAGGGAAGAGGGGTTGTGTAGTTTAGCTAGTGATAGTATGGTTTGGGTGAAGTGTGTGTTGAATGAGGTAGCAATATTTTCTGAGGAGTGAGGGATGTTAGGAGGAGGGGTACTGACTTTACCTGGGTGGAGGATGGAGTTTATGGAGGACCAGAATTGTTTGGGGCTGTGTTGTGAGGAGTCTAGGGCAGACTGGTAGTATTGGAAATTGTCCTGTTTTATTAGCTTTTTGACTCTATTGTGTAGTTCTAGGAATTTCTGTCTAGCTGAGGGGGTTTTGGTTTTGCGCCAGTGCTCCCAGGCTTTATCCTTGTTTTTCATTTCTGACTTAGTGGTTTTCTGTAGCCATGGGGAGGGTTGTGCTTTGGTTCTGGAAAATCTTATGGGGGAATGGTAATTAAGGATGTTCAGGAAGGTAGTATTAAAAAATTCAACTGCGTCATCTAGACTGAAGTACTTTAGAGGATGCCAGTTACATTCTTTGAGGGATGAGATGAATGTGAGTGGGTTAAAATTTAGTTTTTTACGTATTTGACAGTAGATGACAGGTTTAGCTTGGTATAGGTATTTTTTGAGTAGGAATGTTGGGGAGTGATCACTGAGGCTATCTGATAAGCAGCCTGTTATATATGACTGGGGGCTCTTACTGCCTAGTATCCAATCCGGGGTAGTGTGCTTGCTGGAGTTTTTATTTATCCTGGTTGGTGACTGGACTAGTTGGGTGAAGCCATGAAGGTGTACATGATTGGTTGGATTGTTGCCAGAACAGGATTGCCAGTCAATATTGAAATCACCTAAAATTATAGTTTCTTGGGGGAGATGATGGGTAGACCAGCTGAGGAGGTTTTCTAGTGGAGGGATGTTTTGGCCAGGTGGGAAGTAGCATCCAATTATGTTGATGGTTTTGTTTTGGTTAATTTTGAGGTTGGTATATATTATTTCTTCATTGCCTATTTGTGGAGCTGATGATTTTAAGATCTGGATGTTTAGATGCTGTTTAAATATTATAGCTACACCACCTCCTTTTTTGTTTAACCGGTCTACTCTTAGTATGCTGTAACCTGTAGGGAATATTTGTTCACTGGTAATGTGAGGGTTTAGCCAGGTTTCTGTCAGGATGACTATATCTAGGGAGTACAAGTCTATGGTGGCATGGAGTTCATGGACTTTGTTGGATTTATTTCTAATATTTAGGCTTAGTAGAAGGAAGTCACTTGGCTTTCTATTGGCTGTAATATGGGAGAAGTTGTGGTTTCTAGTCTGATTATGAGGATTGGGGTTGGAGATGGTAAGGCCAGGGTTGGGGTGGATGTCTCCATTTAGGGCTAGTTTTGATATGCATAAGATTATTAGTTTTCTCAATTTTTGAATGTGTTTGTTTATAAGGGAAACTTTATGATTGTGCTCTGTGGGTAATAGGTATGGTGGGAGGGTTACTATGTTAAGTTGTAGGGATGCTTTTTGTTTGAGTAATATAGTTGGTAGAATATGACATATACAACATAGTAACAAGATACGTGAGATTCACATGATGTATCGGCAAAGGAGAATGATGACATATACAACATAGTAAACGGATATGGTGATATTCACATGATGTATGTTGCAGACACCAGCACAGTCACATGATGACATATACAACATAGTAACAGGATATGGTGATATTCACATGATGTATCAGCACAGGATAATGATGGCATACACACAATAGTAAACGGATATGATGATATTCACATGATGTATGTTGCAGACACCAGCACAGTGACATGATGACATATACAACATACTAACAGGATATGGTGATATTCACATGATTTATCAGCACAGGAGCATGATGACATATACAACATAGTAACAGGATATGGTGATAGTCACATGATGCATCAGCACAGGAGCATTATGACATGTACAACATAGTAACAGGAGATGGTGATATTCACATGATGTGTCGGCACAGGATCATGATGACATATAAAACATAGTAACATGATATGGTGATATTCACAGGATGAATTGGCACAAAGGCATGATGACATATACAACATAGTAACAGGATATGATGATATTCACATGATGTATCGACCCATGAGCATTATGCCATATACAACATAGTAACAGGGTATGGTGATATTCATATGAGGTATCGGCACAGGAGCATAATGACATATACAACATAGTAACAGGATATGGTGATATTCACATGATGTATTGGCACAAGAGCATTATGACATATACAGCATAGTAACAGGATATGGTTATATTCATATGATGCATTGACACAGGGGCATGATGACATATACAACATAGTAACAGGATATGGTGATATTCAGATGATGTATTGGCACAGGAGCATGATGACATATAAAACATAGTAACATGATATGGTGATATTCACATGATGGGTCGGCAAAGGAGCATGATGACATATACAACATAGTAACAGGATATGGTGATATTCACATGATGTATCAGCATTGGAGCATGAAGACTTATGCAACATAGTAACAGGATATTGTGATATTCACCGCATGTATGTTGCAGACACCGGCACAGTCACATGATGGCACATGCAACATAGTAATAGGATATGGTGATATTTATATTATGTATCTGCAGAGGAGCATGATGACATATACAACATAGTAACAGGATATGGTGATATTCACATGATGCATGTTGCAGAGACCATCACAGGAGCATGATGACATATACAACAAAGCAACAGGATATGGTGATATTCACATGATGTATCAGCACAGGAGCATGATGTCATATACAACATAGTAACAGGATATGGTGATATTCACATTATGTATTGGCACAGGAGCATGATGACATATACAGCATAGTCACAGGATATGGTGATATTAACATGATATATCGGCACAGGAGCATGATGTCATATACAACATAGTAATAGGATATGGTGATATTCAAATGATGTATTGGCAGAGGAGCATGAAGACATATACAACACTGTAACTGGATATGCTGATTTTCACATGATGTATCGGCACAAGTGCATGATGACATATACAACACTGTAACTGGATATGGTGATTTTTACATGATGTATCGGCACAAGTGCATGATGACATATACTATGCTGTAACTGGATATGGCGATTTTCACATGATGTGTCGGCACAGGTGCATGATGACATATACCTCACAGTAACAGTATATGGTGATTTTCACATGATGTATCCGCAGAGGAGCATGATGACATATACAACATAGTTACAGGATATGGTGATATTCACATGATGTATTGGCACAGAGGCATGATGGCATGTACAACACAGTAACAGGATATGTTGATATTCACATGATGTATCGGCACAGGAGCATGATGACATGTACAACATAGTAACAGGATATGGTGATATTCACGTGATGTATCGGCCTAGGAGCATGATGACAATTAAAGCATAGTAACAGGATATGGTAATATTCACATGCTGTATTGGCCCAGGAGCATGATGACATGTACAACATAGTAACAGAATATTGTGATATTCACATGATGTATTGGCACAGGAGCATGATGACATATACAAGACAGAAACAGGATATTGTGATATTCACATGATGTATTGGCACAGGAGCATGAGGACATATACAATGCAGTGACTGCATATGGTGATTTTCCCATGATGCATGTTACAGACACCATCACAGGAGTGTGATGACATATACAACATAGTAACAGGATATGGTGATATTCACATGATGTTTTGGCATAGGAGAATGATGATATACACAAAATAGTAAAAGTATCTGGTGATATTCAAATGATGTATTGGCACAGGAGCATGATGACATATACAACGCAGTAACTGGATATGGTGATTTTCACATGATGCATCAGCACAGCTGCAAGATGACATATACAACACAGTAACAGGATATGGTGATATTCAAATGATGTATTGGCACAGGAGCATGAAGACATATACAACATAGTAACAGGATATGGTGATATTCACATGATTTATTGGCACAGAGGCATGATGGCATGTACAACACAGTAACAGGATATGTTGATATTCACATGATGTATCGGCACAGGATCATGATGACATGTACAACATAGTCACAGGATATGGTGATATTCACATGATGTATCGGCCCAGGAGCATGATGACATTTACAGCATAGTAACAGGATATGGTAATATTCACATGCTGTATTGGCACAGGAGCATGATGACATATACAACGCAGTAACTGGATATGGTAATTTTCACATGATGTATCAGCACAGGTGCAAGATGACATATACAACATAGTAACAGGATATGGTGATATTCACATGATGCATGTTGCAGAGACCATCACAGGAGCATGATGACATATACAACAGAGCAACAGGATATGGTGATATTCACATGATGTATCGGCACAGGAGCATGATAACATATACAACATAGTCACAGGATATGGTGATATTAACATGATGTATTGGCAGAGGAGCATGATGTCATATACAACATAGTAACAGGATATAGTGATATTCAAATGATGTATTGGCACAGGATCATGAAGACATATACAATGCTGTAACTGGATATGGTGATTTTCACATGATTTATTGGCACAAGTGCATGATGACACATGCAACGCTGTAACTGGATATGGTGATTTTCACATGATGTATCGGCACAGGTGCCTGATGACATATACCTCACAGTAACAGCATATGGTGATATTCACATGAGGTATCCGCAGAGGAGCATGATGAGATATACAACATAGTAACAGGATATGGTGATATTCCCATGATGTATCGGCACAGAGGCATGATGGCATGTACAACACAGTAACAGGATATGTTGATATTCACATGCTGTATCGGCCCAGGAGCATGATGACATTTACAACATAGTAACAGGATATGGTGATATTCACATGAGGTATCAGCACAGGAGCATGATGTCATATACAACATAGTAACAGGATATGGTGATATTCACATGATGTATTGGCACAGGAGCATGATGACATATACAACATAGTCACAGGATATGGTGATATTAACATGATATATCGGCACAGGAGCATGATGTCATATACAACATAGTAATAGGATATGGTGATATTCAAATGATGTATTGGCAGAGGAGCATGAAGACATATACAATGCTGTAACTGGATATGGTGATTTTCACATGATTTATTGGCACAAGTGCATGATGACACATGCAACGCTGTAACTGGATATGGTGATTTTCACATGATGTATCGGCACAAGTGCATGATGACATATACAACACTGTAACTGGATATGGTGATTTTTACATGATGTATTGGCACAAGTGCATGATGACATATACCTCACAGTAACAGTATATGGTGATTTTCACATGATGTATCCGCAGAGGAGCATGATAGGTTCATAGGTTCATAGGTTCATAGGTTCATAGGTTCATACTAGGCTATCTGCCCGAGGGCATTTACAAGCCTAGCCCATCGTTTTGTGGCTTACGCCACCCCTTTAGTATGGGGAACTATACCCATTATTTTGCTGTGCCTCTGTCGAGCAGTGACACTGAGGTAATCCCTGGGGTATATCTGCGATCTCCTCCTGACTCAGATGCATACCTATCGGACATCTACATTTATGGTAGGTACAAAACTGTACTATGTCCTTCAAGGATGCATCTGCAGTCCTAACAAATGGGTAGAATACCATAGCCAAACTGGGGGAGGAGACACTAAGATAATGATGGTGTAGTTAAGATCCCTTGCAAAACAGCAGTTGCAAAACCTGCTCGGGATCTGGAGTATAAAGGAAGATTATAATGCTTGGCAAATGTATGCACGGAGCTCCAAGTAGCAGCTTCTAAAATGTCTTGGTAGCCACTCCTCGTAGGAAAGCTGCAGTGGTGGCATTAGCTCTTGTGGAATGAGGCCTGATATTTTCAGGAGTTGTCTTTCCATGAAAAGAGTAGCAGAATCTAATGCAATTTCCTATCCATTTTGAGATTGTCTGTTTTGAAATTGCTTTTCCTTGCACTCCTGTTGCATATGCTACCAGAAGCTGGTCAGTTTTTCTGCTGGCTTTAGTTCTGTCCAGATAGTAGCGTAGTTGTCTGTGCACATCCAAGGTGTGTAGTAGTCTTTCCCCCCTGTTCTGTGGGTTGGGGAAGAATGTAGGTAAATGTATAGCTTGGTTCAAGGATACCCTGGAGACCACATTTGGCATAAAAGTAGGATTGGTTCTCAGACACTCTATCCTGATGGAAGATAAGGAAAGGCTGTACTGCCATTAATGCCTGTAACTCAGATACCCTTCTTGCTGAAGTGATTGCTATGTATATGATGACATATACAACATAGTAACAGGATATGGTGATATTCACATGATGTATTGGCACAGAGGCATGATGGCATGTACAATACAGTAACAGGATATGTTGATATTCACATGATGTATCGGCACAGGAGCATGATGACATGTACAACATAGTAACAGGATATGGTGATATTCACGTGATGTATCGGCCCAGGAGCATGATGACAATTAAAGCATAGTAACAGGATATGGTAATATTCACATGCTGTATTGGCCCAGGAGCATGATGACATGTACAGCATAGTAACAGAATATTGTGATATTCACATGATGTATTGGCACAGGAGCATGATGACATATACAAGACAGAAACAGGATATTGTGATATTCACATGATGTATTGGCACAGGAGCATGAGGACATATACAATGCAGTGACTGCATATGGTGATTTTCCCATGATGCATGTTACAGACACCATCACAGGAGTGTGATGACATATACAACATAGTAACAGGATATGGTGATATTCACATGATGTTTTGGCATAGGAGAATGTTGATATACACAAAATAGTAAAAGTATCTGGTGATATTCAAATGATGTATTGGCACAGGAGCATGATGACATATACAACGCAGTAACTGGATATGGTAATTTTCACATGATGTATCAGCACAGGTGCAAGATGACATATACAACACAGTAACAGGATATGGTGATATTCAAATGATGTATTGGCACAGGAGCATGAAGACATATACAACATAGTAACAGGATATGGTGATATTCACATGATGCATGTTGCAGAAACCATCACAGGAGCATGATGACATATACAACAGAGCAACAGGATATGGTGATATTCACATGATGTATTGGCACAGGAACATGATGTCATATACAACATAGTAACAGGATATGGTGATATTCACATGATTTATTGGCACAGAGGCATGATGGCATGTACAACACAGTAACAGGATATGTTGATATTCACATGATGTATCAGCCCAGGAGCATGATGACATTTACAGCATAGTAACAGGATATGGTAATATTCACATGCTGTATTGGCACAGGAGCATGATGACATATACAACGCAGTAACTGGATATGGTAATTTTCACATGATGTATCAGCACAGGTGCAAGATGACATATACAACACAGTAACAGGATATGGTGATATTCAAATGATGTATTGGCACAGGAGCATGAAGACATATACAACATAGTAACAGGATATGGTGATATTCACATGATGCATGTTGCAGAGACCATCACAGGAGCATGATGACATATACAACAGAGCAACAGGATATGGTGATATTCACATGATGTATCGGCACAGGAACATGATGTCATATACAACATAGTAACAGGATATGGTGATATTCACATGATGTATCGGCACAGGAGCATGATAACATATACAACATAGTCACAGGATATGGTGATATTAACATGATGTATTGGCAGAGGAGCATGATGTCATATACAACATAGTAACAGGATATAGTGATATTCAAATGATGTATTGGCACAGGAGCATGAAGACATATACAATGCTGTAACTGGATATGGTGATTTTCACATGATTTATTGGCACAAGTGCATGATGACACATGCAACGCTGTAACTGGATATGGTGATTTTCACATGATGTATCGGCACAGGTGCATGATGACATATACCTCACAGTAACAGCATATGGTGATATTCACATGAGGTATCCGCAGAGGAGCATGATGAGATATACAACATAGTAACAGGATATGGTGATATTCCCATGATGTATCGGCACAGAGGCATGATGGCATGTACAACACAGTAACAGGATATGTTGATATTCACATGCTGTATCGGCCCAGGAGCATGATGACATTTACAACATAGTAACAGAATATGGTGATATTCACATGAGGTATCCGCAGAGGAGCATGATGAGATATTCAACATAGTAACAGGATATGGTGATATTCACATGATGTATCAGCACAGAGGCATGATGGCATGTACAACACAGTAACAGGATATGTTGATATTCACATGCTGTATCGGCCCAGGAACATGATGGCATTTACAGCATAGTAACAGGATATGGTGATATTCACATGAGGTATCCGCAGAGGAGCATGATGAGATATACAACATAGTGACAGGATATGGTGATATTCACATGATGTATTGGCACAGGAGCATGATGACATGTACAACATAGTAACAGGATATTGTGATATTCACATGATGTATCGGCCCAGGAGCATGATGGCATGCACAACATAGTAACAGGATATGGTGATATTCACATGATGTATGGTGCACCCGTTGGCCAGATGTTCCTGTGTAGAAAAACAGTGACATTAGTCTCATACAACACAGGTGTGGTACACAGTGCTGCAGCCTATGAACATGGTGGGGAACCATATCTGGTCTGTCCATAGGTGCACCTACATGGCTCATGCATCCAGAAGATGTACCTGTAGGTTAGAATGTCTGGAAATCATCAATAGGACAGTATGCACCACTGGCATGACAGAAGGCTGAGGCAATAACAAGTAATGGTCAGAGTAACAGTATATGGAGACACTCACCTGACATGTCTTGCTGTTATGCAGAAGTGACTGGACCAGTACAAATAAATGCAAACAACATTACACATAGCGGTTGTTCTGTTATGTCTGTATGGTTATTGTATGGCAACATCTCAATATACTTACGTTCCTCATTGTCAGCTTGTGTCCTCCCATGTACATGATGTAATCCTGCTGCTGCAACATAAAAATAACAATACAAGAATATGCATGCAATGACAATCTTTAATGAGGTACTCTGTGTGCAACAGTGTTATGCAAAGTACTACATACATGTGCAGCCTGGCACATCTGCTTGTATCCCATCCCTGGGTGTGTGGTGGTCCCCACTCACTGTATGCAGTGATGTCATCTGGGGGTGTCAATGGTGGACCACCACCATTGTTTTCCCTGACCTCTCATACTGGCATCCCCTGTTGGCTGCACAAAGGATCATGTCAGAGCACCATCAGCTACAGCCCTCTCAAGATCTGTTGTGACATCCCACAGCATTAATCATGTTGGTGAGGCAGTTTATTCCTCCTCACTGCATTTCTTGCCCATCCAGGGAGTCTCTGTCCATGTTGGCCCAGAGCATGTATTATAATTTTGTTTTTCTGTGGTAAACTAGTCACCCCTAGGTCCATTTGCCACCTGGAAAACAGTTATATGCACGTGGTTATATTACTGTGAGGGCCCACACATGGAGGTGATTATGTTGACAGCTCATGCCAATTTACCCTCTCTGCATTCCTGTGCATTGCAATAGGATATGAAATAGTCCATGTCCCGTAAAGTAGTGTGATAAGTAAAACATATATGATAGAAAAACAATGTATGAATACATAAAACATGGAACACCATCATAACTTGCGATATCTGTAGAAGTTATATGTGAGATTTGAACCCATTACTGTGCATATCACAGCAATAGTAAGGCAACGTGGACACCATTGTGCCACATGATCATTGCACTCTGCATGTACTTCACATTAACATATTACTCATAACACATGTTTAAAACAATAATGTTGGATGTTAGATACATCCTGTATTGTCAACAGGTTATTAGCCTGAACTGTTACACAAAAATAGCTTATATCAACACAACCAATAGTAGTGAGCAATGAATACTATCCCCATTAGCAGACAGTATCTGTACTTTAACAATTGAACAATGGAAAATGTCAGAAAGCCCCCATATCTGTAAGCATACCATAGACAGTACATGTTAAACAGACATAAACATGGTTGTGGTTTTATTGAGGCAGTACTTCTAGTACATGTTTTAATAAGAATCAATGAATAAATATCTGTGACTTAACTACAAATACATACTACTTAGCAACATATGGATAATGCCGGAATCTGTAGAATTCAGTATATATAAAACAGACTGTAATGAGTCACCAGCAATCTATAAATATCTATATATATCTATGTATATATATATATATATATATATATATATATATATATATATATATATATATATATATCATTTGTTAGTGAATCCCTATGTACTGCTCACTGGTGCTGTTAACATTTTTCTGTACAAGTACCTATGAGGAAGGAACACATGTTTGTGATGCAGATGTGCCCAACTGTATGCATAGAGGTCAATCACACACCCTTCCAGTAAGTTACATACATTTTTTATATTGCACACAAATTTCCTTAACTAAGCTTGTGTATTTGTGAATAATAAGTCTTAGTTCTACAATACAAAATGCACAATATTGTTAAATTCCCATTTGTTTAACACAAGACCAATGCAGGTGTGAGTATATGTTCTACATTGTAAAGGTTGATGCTATCTAGCAGTTGTGTGGAGCATGATGGTCTCTATATGTTTAGGTGTTGGATGTTTGCATGTTCCTCTGTTATCCACAGGAATACAGATATATATACACACACACTAGTAATTTATTAAGAAAGAAGGTATTATGCTGTGTGTTAACTCAGCCAATAATGCACAAAGCCAGCATGTATCTATCATGCCTAACTGTGGGTTCAAATCCACATAGGGTATAGCTCTCATTAAATTTTGATCTGTGTGTCTGTGTAAAGCTTTGAAAATGCTTATATAGATACCTGCTTGTTGATGCTTACAGGTATTTTGCACATGCTTATGACTACAGCATTTATTATATATTAGTGTATGTTATGGAAGGCACAGTGGTGCAGCGGTAGGGTTGTTGCCTCACAGTAAGAGGTTCTCCGGTTTGATTCTCGGCTGGGGTGCCTTCTGTGTGGAGCCTGCATGTTCTCCGTGTGTTCATGTGGATTTTCTCCATGTGGGCTGGTTTCTTCACATGTCACAAAGAGACGCATCTGGGGCATTTCTCTCCAGGCCTCCACTGAAAATTGGCTTCATCTCAAGTCGGACTCTCCTGATAAATAAATATTGGTAGGATTTTTATGAATATCTCCACTATCCATAATTTTCTGCCAACAGCAGCTCTTTCACCACAGTTTGCTGAGTAAAGCTGTGAACATAGTGATATAGTTCTGTAGACTGAAAGTGGAATATGTTAACGTTTTGTAGACTGAATGTGGAATATAACGTTCTGTAGACTGAATGTGGAATATTTTATTTATTTTATGTTATTTTACATTTGTTAACCGGGAAAGTCCGACTGGACACAGGTCCATTTTCAGCAGAGGCCCAGGGTGATAAGCTCCAAACAACACATACATACAATAACAGGCAATTACATGGAACATTCGTTTCATCTTATGAGAGCTTTCATTGCATACACACAAGGAGATGATACATACAGTATGGAATACATTAAATTAACATTTCATACAAAAGTCAAACATTGAGGTATAGAGTATCAAAAGACATCTACTCAAAAGACCTAAAAAGAGGCAGAATTTTGTATTCATGAAACAGACTGTCAGAGTAGTTTGGGGTACAGAGGAGATACCTTTATAAGGGTTAGCCTAGTGAATGGCATGAGCATAGCCAAATATTCTGAAAATCTTTTTTCAGGAGTATTTTAAACTGAGTAGTGGAGGTGGTAGAGATTGTATGGCTTGGTAGGGTGTTCCATTTTTTGGCAATGTTGCTGGCAAAAAGGGATTTGCCAGCATCATTTCTGTGCTTGATGACTTTTATGAGATTTTGGTTGCTGGATCTAAAAGTTCTAGTGGGGATGTGTGGTTATATGAGTTCCTGTAATGCAGGGGTTAGGTTGGAAAAGTAGTAGAGTTTGTGAGCAGTAGACAGTTGGTTGAGTAGTAGCATATGAGGTAGCTCCAACCCATTGACTTGCTAAAGTGACAGACAGTAATGGGACCTATAAGGGGATTCGGTAGCAAATTTAGCGATTTTGTTGTAACAAGATTCCATTTTATTTAGGTCAGTTTGCTGGAGATTACTTAAGATGGGAGAGGCATATAAGAGGATGGATAGGAGATGGGTCCTTGCAATAGTTGCGCTGGTGTTATTAGTCATAAAGTGTTTATTCCTATAAAGGGTCCACATTTTTTGTTAACTTTCTTGATGGTTTGAGCAACGTGGATGTCAAATTTAAGATTGTTGTCAATTTCAACACCTAGCAGTTTTGTGTATGTGGTAGGGCTGATTTGAGTGTTGTCTTTGGATTTGATGAAGAAGCTATCACTTAGGGGTGGTGGTTTTCCTGGGCCAAATATAATAAGTTTGGTTTTTTTTGGGATTGAGAAGAAGTTTGATATTGGTGAAACATGTTTCTGCGAGGGTGAAGTAGTTCTGGGTTAAGGATTGAAGTTCATGTAGTGTGGAGGCGGCACAAGTAAGTGTGGTGTCATCTGCATATTGTACTACTGACACAGAGGGCGTGGATAAAGTGATGTAGTTAGCATATAAGGAGAACAATAAGGGACCGAGAATAGACCCTTGAGGGACTCCTATGGTAAGTGGCAATAGGGGGATAGTTGGTCTTTCCAGAGAACAGTTTGTTGATGGCCAGATAGATAGATAGATAGATAGATAGCTGTTAAACCAAGCAATAGAGGAAGGGCTTATATTTATGCTAGGTAGAGAATTGAGAAGAATGCTGTGGTTAACATATCAAAGGCTTTTGATAAGTCTAAGAATATGGAGGATACAAACAGACCATTATTTCTGTGGTGGTTAACTATATCCGTGAATGATAGGAGGGCTGTGGTGGTGCTGTGAGATGGTCTAAAGCCATGTTGTGAAGCAGAGAGAAGGTTGTTATCTTTGAGGTGTTGCATTAGTTGAGTGTGAACCACTCTTTCTAATATTTTGGACAGAGGGTGATAGGATTGCAATTGGACAATAATTGAACAGCTCTAAGGAGTTTCCCCCTTTGTGTAGTGGAATGATGTGTGAGGTTTTCCAGGAGGTGGATACTTTGCTTTCCAGCAGTGATCTATTTATGAGAATAGAGACTGGGTAGGCTATGGCATCAGCTGATATCTGAAGGAAGTCTGCTGGGAGATTATTGGCTGCTAGTGTGGTTGGTTTTAGTTTTTTGAGGAGCTTAAAAATTACCCTGGTGGACACGAGGTGGAGGTTGAAAGTGGGGATGTTGGGTTGAGTGTTGAGAAGGGTGGGGGTATTTGGGACTACTGGTACTGTATTGGGCATTGGCCAGGGTTTGGACAGTTTCGGTAAAGAATTTGTTGAATTGTGTGAGAATGTCTTCAAGATTTCTAGATAGCACTGGGGATGGGGTGGTGGTTTTTCCTGGGCGGAGTATACTATTTAATGTGGCACAAAATTTCTGGGGTTATGAGCATGTTTTTCCTGCATGTTTTTGTAGTAATTGGCTTTGCCTAGTTTGATTTGCTTTTTGGTTTTGTTACGGAGGTCTATATAGTTTTGTCTAAGACATAAGGTTTTATTTCTCTGATACTGTGTCCAAGTCTCTTTCTTTCATTTTAATTTTGGTGTCTTTGGTGAGCCATGGGACATAGTTCATTTTTATTCTAATGGTTCAGGAAGGTGCATGATGGTTTAGGATGTTTAGGAAGGTTGAGTTGACATGTTCAATGGCTTTGTCTAGGGCTAGTTGTTTAAGGGTGGCCCAGTTGACACTTTGTAGTTCTTGGATGAAGTTAGTGACTATAAACTTTTTTCTGTTGCGAACTTTCCTGAGGATGGGTTGGTTGATAGATTGTGATTTATACCTAATTGGGTAGGTTGTGTGATGGTCACTTAGGCTGTCTGGGAGACAGCCTGATATGTGAGCATGCATGGGGACAGATACTAGGATCCAGTCCAAGATTGATTGGCATTTGGATGCTTTGTCATTTCATGTGGGAGTATTTATGGTTTGGCTAAACCTGTGGAGGTTTAGAAAGGTAGAGGGATTGTGGCTGGAGCATTTTGTCCAGTCTATATTGAAGTCCCCTAGTAGTATGGTTTCATGTGAAAAGGAGTTGGACAGCCAGTTAAGTGGGTGTTCCATAACAGTAGTGTTATTGCCTGGTGGGATATAACCACCTGCAATAATTATGTGCTTATTGGGATTTATCTCTAGTTTGCCAAGGATTAGTTCTACATCTTTGATTTCTGAGTTATTGCAGTCTAGTTGCTCTATGGTGAGATGATTTTAGAAGAGGATTGCTACACCCCCTCCCTTTTTTCTAGTCTATCTTTCCTAATCATATTATAGCCTGGGGCAGTAATTTCATCATTGTGGTGTTCTGGTTTAAGCCATGTTTCTGTTAATATTGTGACTTCAGGTTTGTATAGGGTAAGCAAAGCATGAAGGTCAAGTGTTTTATTGAGTATGCTTCTTAAATTGATGTTTAAGAAGAGGGTAGATGTTCTAGGTCTATTGTAAAGGGCATTTAGCTGGTTTGGGGTGGGGTTGATAGGTGATGTAGGTCCTGAGTTGGGGTGTATGTCACCACAGCTAGTAAGTGTTTTGAGTAAGTGTGAGTAGTGTTTGCTAAATTTGTGTAATATTTTGTTTGAGAGCTATGAGGGTTTATTTTGAATGTTAGTTTGTAGTGTGGGTAAGCATGGTGTTGGGTGTGGGTGAGGATGTATTGCTCTATAGGGATGCTATTTAGTTTTGTGTGGTTAATTATGGAGTCTGTCTGCCGGGGGGGGGGGGTGGTTTCTGCGTTGAGTGTGGTAAGAAGTGAGGTTGGAAAGAACAAGCAGAGTATTGATTATCGTAGGATAGAGAAGTGCATTTAATAGTTGGGTTGGTTGTGTGTAAGGAATGGTGAACCCCAAAACAGTATAAGGAAGACATATAAATAGGAAATCAAATAAAAAATGACTTCCTACAATGTCAACAAACCCCAAAAAATGTATAGACCAATGTCTAGATGTTGAAACAACAAGGTTTTAAAGAATGTACCTGAACGGAAGACACAAATCTGTAAAAACTATTAAAAATATGTATTTGCAATACACAAAAAATAATTACAGTGACTATAAAATCCGGTACGCTCAAAAATCCATATGCGGTTCTTGATACTTGAATGCTGGTATAATAGTCAATATAAGATGTTGCTCATGGCTGCACTAGGCCAAGTCTTCAAAGTCGCAATCTGTTAGTATCCCCAAAAGGATGACAAAACCAAGAAAGCAACTACTGGTCTGTGAAACGAGCTCACAGAATTGTGAAGACACTAACAAGATTCTCGATCACAAAAATACAAACATTAAGACCCAAAAAATGATCCCAATGTATGTTACAGATTGGACCTATCTATCCAAAAAAAGTATCTTCAGCCAGAATAATATATGCCAAGAAATCCTGGTTCCCTCAAGAAGCATTTGTATATCGCCAGCAATCCAATAAATATTGTAGATATCAAATCCGTAATTCAGGATGACACTTTGCAAACAGGTGTAGATGACATCACAATAAATGTGCTTCTCAAGAGAAATTCCACACTTACTTCTTGTTCGTTTTTTTTTTTGAACAATAAAAAGCATTACACTCTAATGTCTGGCTTTACTGACTGTTATCCTCAGTGATACACCATAAAAAAATCAAGAATTTTACAATGGACTGATAAATCCGTGAGACAAAATTAATGAGAGAGAAATAAATTGAGAGGTATGAAGCAAACAGGCCTGTGAAAACACAACTAAGGTACACCAGTCTCTCTATATTACTTCTTAGAACACACCTGACTTCTATTAAATACAGAATTCCATAATGTCCTGTAGATTGAATGTGGAATATGATAACGTTCTGTAAACTGAATGTGGAATATGATAATGTTCTATAGACTGAATGTGGAGTATTATAACATTCTGTAGACTGAATATGGAATATGATAATGTTCTGTAAACTGAATGTGGAATATGATAACGTTCTGTAGACTGAATGTGGAATATGATAACATTCTGTAGACTAAATATGGAATATGGTAACGTTCTGTAAATTGAATGTGGAATATGATAACGTTCTGTAGACTGAAGGTGGAATATGATAACATTCTGTAGACTGAATGTGGAATATGATACAATTCTGTAGTCTGAATATGGAATATGATAATGTTCTATAAACTGAATGCAGAATATGATAATGTTCTGTAGACTGAATGTGGAATATGATATTCTGTAGACTGAATATGGAATATGATAATGTTCTGTAAACTGAATGTGGAATATGATAACGTTCTGTAGACTGAATGTGGAATATGATAACGTTCTGTAGACTGAATGTGGAATATGATATTCTGTAGACTGAATATGGAATATGATATTCTGTAGACTGAATATGGAATATGATAACGTTCTGTAAATTGAATGTGGAATATGATAACATTCTGTAGACTGAAGGTGGAATATGATAACGTTCTGTAGACTAAATGTGGACTATGATAACATTCTGTAGACTGAATATGGAATATGATAACGTTCTGTAGACTGAATGTGGAATATGATAACGTTCTGTAGACTGAATATGGAATATAATAATGTTCTATAAACTGAATATGGAATATGATAATGTTCTGTAGACTGAATGTGGAATATGATAACGTTGGCAAATTGAATTTACTGCACAAGCGTGTCATTGTTTTTGAACTCCATTTCATCACCTTCTCATACTTACATTTGGAGGGTGTAAGATGGTCATATATGAATTCTGACTGCAGAACAAGGACACCCCCTGCTATCAGGGATATTTTTAAAGCATGAGTTCTAATCAGACAACAATATATATATATATATATATATATATATATATATATATATATATATATATATATATTATATATATGTGTACATATATTTTCTGCCTCCCACCTAAACTACAATTGTGTATACATGATGTACAGGGATTTGTAGTTGTCGGCTAAGAGCAGCTATGTTTTACATGACATTTCCACCATTTGATGTATGAGATTTTACAGTTGTGTTTTTGTGTTGTAACCACTCTGCTGATATGCATTCAGGCTTAGAAGATTTTTTATATATGTACAGGGGGTCCCTTACAGTTGATCGAAATTCCAAAAGGCCGACTTTCATATGGCCGAGACCATATGATGAAGTTTTAGAAGTTCAAACACCTGTTAAAAAACAGGAACACAGCACAAAAAATTACTAACGTATTGTTAGCAGGGGGGCAAGCCCCCCCCTGCACTCCCCATGGGGAGCTGCATCCCCCGAACCCCCTGCTATTTAAATATACCAACTCTGAGATCACACTATAGTGTGGCAAAGGGAAATCTTCCCATTTTGCACTGTATGGAGATCTCCGTTCAGAATGGTCAGACTTTCAAAAGTCAATCATATGGCCTCAGCCATATGAAAGTCGGCCTTTTGGAATTTCAGTCATCTGTAAGGGAGCCGTGTACAGCACATTGAACTGTATTTTAACCATCTTGTACATCATAAGGCATCACTTGTGTTACTATCCCATCCCTGCACATTCATACCTCTACTTTGTTTAACTACATTTCCTCCATGCAATCTCAGGTAAACTGGACTAGCTAGGCAAAGGACTGTGTATGAAACCAAAATGCGTATGTAGATTCTATAAAGTTATTCAATTTAAAAGTTAGGGAACAACAGCTGATCAATGTATTTCAAATGTTATTTTATACTTATGTAGTGTCATTCATACATACTTTTTACCTTTTTTAGGTGATGGAGAGCATGCTAGGAATTGTGTTTTGTGCATCGAGCAGATGCACAGGCTGGAGGAACAGTACCTAGAATAGATTTGATCATTTTTTTTGCATTACTATGCATGCTACTACTAATTCAGGAATACCCATCATGCATCTGTAAGGTAAGTACAATAGTTATGCAATACCTGTAATTGCCACTATGAATTTTATAAATTTTTCTTTACATATGAGTTAGTAGCAAGCCATGATGGCTGAATGTAATGTTTTGAATTGTATGCCACCATCTAGTTATGTTTAACTGTCAAAGTGCTTTTGATTATATTGGTTAACATATAAGTTAATATTGTTTTGTCATCTGTCTGTACTGCAGTTGTTGTACACTTATATAAGTTAATATTGTTTTGTTGTCTGTTGGCACTGCAGTTGTTGTCTGTTGGTACTGCAGTTGTTGGCACATTTTTCTGTCTGGATGTTGCTCGCTGATTGATCTCTTGTGCATAGCCTGCCTATTCACATACTGACTGGGTGTTTGCTCACTCAGTGTTCACACTTTTGTTGGTGGACTATATGTAGTATACATTTCAGTCACTTCAGTTCAACATGGGCATTGCTTCTGTCTATAGCACATTTCTACCCTGTGTTTAGGGATAGTTGTGCACATAGCCATTCCTGTTCTTCATTTATAACTGCCTGTAACAATAATCACCAGTGAGCATTATGCTGTTTGCAGTTTTCATCGCATAAATAGTTAATGCTAATAAATGTATGTAGAGCATTGCTACATTAGTAGACAGACAGTACTGTTTGTAGGACATAACCTGTGTTTTCATATGTCACAGGCTGCCACTGTGTTTATGATTGTCCATTATTTCTAGGGTGTTGTGTTGCATTCCAAAGATTTGATGTTGGGTAAGCCAATGACCATATTGCTTTGCTCAGCTCATTTGCATATATGTTTTATATTTCCCACAGGATTGTCATCTCACTATATCTTCATTATATCAACATGTTAATTGGTGGCTCTTCACGTGCTTATTACATGTACAGACACTTGGGCTACAGTTGCCATTCACACACCGACATAAGTGTGCAAGGCACACATACAGGACAATAGTGATGTGCTTATAGGCAGTCCACTGACTAATGTACTGATGCATACATCAAATGTTACTCACTGCAGGTCATAGTACGTGTGCTATGTTGTTAGTTTTACAGTGTTGTTTTGACATATTACACTTTGTCATGGCATGCTTTTCTTCAAATGTCATGATATAACAATGTGCTGTTTGTGTACATGCTTGTCATGCATAATGACAGCTGACAAAAAAGTGTTCAGGTGATGGCAGGACTTCAACAGGTAAGCCGTGCTATGCATTTCATGGCATTGTCTGGAATAATCTGCTTACATTTTGCGATGGATACAGTGGCCCTGACATACGGATGATTTCAATAGAGGCACAAGTATAGATAATAAGACATAGGAATGTGTCATGTGCATGAATATCCAGTGCTAGCAATAATTATTTGTAATGCGTTTAGGCCATATCATCTGCAAATGTAGCTTTAATGACACTTGCAAAGTATACTAATATACCTTTATTGCAGACATCACATGATGATGGTGTAGTAACTAATGTCTGTGAGGTTTCGGATGTGCACATCAGTCTGTGTTTAATATCAGACATGCTTTTCATGAGAATGTGTGGCCTGATACATGTGAGGTTTTTATTGTTGTGATTTTGATTAATGACATATCTCATATGGCAGTACACTTGACTATGGGCTTACCTTATTATAAGATGTCATCTGATTGTTTTTTCTTATGCATTGTGTCACAGTTGGTATGTTATGTACTCATATAGTTGCAGGTGTTCATATTATGTACTTTCTTTCTTGTTTTGTGATTCTCCTTGACAGAGTATGGGAACTGTGGGACACTTACCCATCAGATGTCAAAGAGCAGTGCATGCCAGACCACTGCTTGAGTCCTCAGATGGAGATGATGACCATGATGGAGACAATGATAAGGAAGACCATGGACCACCACATACCATCATCCCTCCTACACCTTAGAAATGACACCAGCTAGCTCCACCACAAAACAGTTTATGTGACCAGATGCAGAAGGTGATGACTGATGTTTTCCAGACACATATGTGGGACACTTAACCATCAGATGTCAATGAGAAGTGCCTGCCAGACCACTGCCTGAGTCCTCGGATGGAGATGATGACCATGATGGAAGCAATGATGATTAGAAGAAAGAAGCTGGACCTCCACTTGCTTTCATCCCTGCTGCACCATAGATTTATTTTTATTTATTTAACATCTGTTGACCAGGAAAGTCCGACTAGGACAGAGCCTATTTTCAGTGGAAGCCCAGGGAGAAACACTCCAGATGCATGTCTTTAGAATGTGGGAGGAAACCGGAGCACAAGGAGGAAACCCATGCAAATGCAGGGAGAACATGCAAACTTCACACAGAAGGCACCCCGGCCAAGAATCAAACTGGAGAAGCTCTTCCTGTGAGGTGACAATGTTAACCGCTGCACCACTGCACCACCCAGCACCATCACAAGACAATTATTAGGAACAGATCTGTGAGGTGATGACTGATGTCTTTCAACACGGATGATGGACATGATGGGGAATTGATTCTTTGATATGGTATGGGCTATGCCTGACTCATTCAAGGTAATAGCCCAGGAAATCATTTGTGCTGTTCATTCTCATCAGGCTGGACCCTCAAGACCAAAACTATTGTCTGTGTGATCCACCTGTGTAATGCTGCCACCATGGTGTTTGCCATATAAGCAATAGGACTGTATAGCCACACTGTGCATGCATAGCATTTTGCTACCATGCGTATGTGATACACATCCAAACATACACTGCAGATGTCATGTGACATTTAGTATTATGTTGCAATGGGTGAATGACACACATTACCACTTTACATTCAGTCAGCATGTTGCTGTCCATGAGTTTCTGCACTTGATGCATACATTGCTCCATGTAGGCAGTGTGGTACTCATTGTGTGCATATGTGTGTGTGTGTGTGTGTGTGTGTGTGTGTGTGTGTGTGTGTGTGTGTGTGTATGTGTGTGTACTCTGTTCATGCAGTGCAGCATATTGCTTGTTATGCCCAACACACTGTGGCTGTGTATGTTACAGTTATACATTTTGCAGATAACATGCTGCTACTGCAGCAGAAGTTCCACTGTATACATGTGTGAGCTTGACAGCAACTAGCAAACAACATTTTGTCTATCCTCAACAAATAACACAGTGGTATGGTTATGATTTGTGTGATGCTGTGTCATGTCTGTTCAATGGCAGGACATGGTCTTGCCCAAGTACTTTGTCTGAGACTTTTGCTGTCACACTGACATACTGGCTTTTTGTGTGTAATGTTTTGGCAATGATGGTGTTGTGTTGTATCATATAACTGTGTCTGCTATATATGGGCAGTATTACTCTACAGAATACATAGACTTGTATTATACCATTCATGCATACACCCTGATACTGCAAATTTATATACTAACATTAAAGGATGCCTTTATGGCCTATGTTACATTTCTGGATGCATTTTTTATTTACATAAATTTGCATGTTTTGGCAAATGGTGTAGATATGCACTACTATGTGCATGGCTCTGCATATATTCCAACCAATACAGAAACCCCATTGTAACCTGGAACTGGGAACAGATATTGACTTCATGTTAATGTGCTGCAATGTTGTTCACAGGACTGCCCTTTGCTCAGTAGTCATATCCATAGTGAGTGTTTATTCCACATGTTGTTGTACATTAGCATGGCAGTATATATGAGTATGGGATACCAATTCTTAGCTTATGTATGCTTCTTGCTGTTAGATGATTGCACAATATTGTGTGTGTGTGATTCATATATGGCTATTTTTGTTGACGTCAGTAATTCAATCTGCCTATGTGACATAACATGGCTATTCACTTCTATATAGTTTGGGTTGACTTCAATACTATCATATGTGGTGTACACATTAATTTGCAATGTGTCCCCTTACATAGTGTTGTCCTGCTTTATCCTTTGCCTACATAGCTTTTTTGCCATGTCCTCCTTGATGTGGGCTTATATTGTCCACCTTCCTTCCCCCTTTGTAGGTATGATATATATCTTGCACATTTGCATGGTATATGTTCACCTTCCTTGGAATTCTCATCCATTTTCATGTAGGTGTTTTGTTAGAAGGTCAACTGGTACCAACCCTAGGGGCATTATACAGATGGTGGACATATGCACACAAGTTGATGGTTTTTGCTTGCAAGACATCCTTCTTCTTGTTATACTTGTGTGTTACATGTTAGTGTGTTACATGTTACCCAGTGTAATTTGTTGAACTTTATGTCCACAACCTGATAATTGTTATATAGCATTATTTGTAGATTTAAGAATGCATATTAGTACATGTCATTGTTGTGTGTATGTGCATTGATATTGTTTCAGGTAGTTTCCTGTTAGATCAATGAAGGTTATATATATGTCCATCTACACCTGTGTCTTGCCTTTGACATGGCATGTGTCTGTGACATATGCAATTCCATTGCACATCTATTTGGGTTGTGTACACCTACTTGTGTAAGGAGCGGTCATTGTGTTGCTTTGCTCCAGTCCTGCTGTTTAGCACTGTGCTTGGTTGTTTGCCTTTGTATGCACAGTCAGAGGTTGTATTCTGTCCTTCAGTGGTATTTTTTTATCATTCCATGGGCTGCATTTGCTTATCTGTGCTGTTGCTTGAATTACACAGACAACTTGGGTATTAGATTCAATATCTAATATGTACTGTGATCCCTATTTATTATGCTACAACACACAAATCCCATCAGTCATACACATTCAGGTATGACTGGCACACAGTTTAAAACACATCATGATGTAATTAGTGCATAGGAACGTGTGTATTTCTGCATTTCACCATGGCTGGTATGCATCCCTTCCCTGTTTCCATTGCCCATATAGTACAGTGTAGTGTCTATGTACCTGACCTTACTTATTATTTATTTCCAACCCTTTTCAGCCATGTTTTTTGATATTTTTATATGCCTATACCTGACCTTTGGGTGTACAGTTTGATTCTCATCTCTGGCCATTGGCTCAGCTTGTAATATTTTGTAGACTGATAGTTTCTGCCTATGAACATATTAACTGCTCTGAGGTTATCTTCCAAATGGCATGCAGGAGTATAACACACTATATTTTAGTCTTCTGAGTTAGTTCACTTTTGGTAAGATGTGTAAGTCAATGGTCAGCATTTGAAGCTTCTAATTTTCTGATAGATTTACTTACATACAGAAAGAAAACAGCAGGCGATTGCAGCTGCAGTATGTTTCAAACATGCAGGCAACTGAAATATGGAGCTTGATTATTGAACCTGCAGTAATATGGGCAACCACCCATTTGTGGTGTATTTCATCTCTTGGGACTGATTATTGCAGGCACAGAGCTACTCATCTTTTTGAACTACAGCTAGAAATATGTGATAAGAAGATGTTAAGAGAATGAATGGAGTAGTCATAGCAATTAAATAGAAAACAAAGACCATTCTTACTTTTTTTAACTATTTTGGTTATGGTGAGGAAAATAATCACACGGAAATGGAAGAGGTGCCCCAGTTTAATGATGTTTTGAATCTTCTAAAATAAATGATTTTAATGGAGTATGAAACTTTAAGACTTAGATCATCTACCAAAACGTCTGTTTTAATCTGTGGACTAAAGTTCTTCTATTAATTGACAATGTGACTTGAAGTAATAACAAAATGATTTTATTAGCTCAGATTTTATTATATATTACATGTTTCAATATATTTGGCTTAATCTATTGTGTACCTTGTAAATACTGTATGCTTTAGAAATATTTGTCTAATTTTTAAATTTTTGAACTATTATTAATAAAATTTATTCAGAAAAAAATAATTAATGGAGCATTCATAAATGAGAGGGTGTTCACAGTACAGTTAGCACCATTACAAAGAGCTTCTCTATGAAAAGTAAGAATTTAAACATAGTATACAACTGACCTATATATTTTTATTTTTTGCACCTTATATAAATGTATTTTATAGTCATTGAGACTTTGACATAGAGCTATTTGGAATTAAACTGTTTTATTAGTTGTCTGTTTTCTTAGCATTTAATGCAAAACAGCAGAATACAGCAGGTATTCTGGCTAAAGAAAACTTTTATATCATTGACATTTTAAAGCACTTCTTTTTTCTTGAAATTGCTGATTTAGCGTGAAGTGGAGAAAAGCCGACTTGCTACTTAATTACAGATGTTTGTGGCAGTCCAATATGCAATTTTCATTAGTCTGAAGAGCAGGCCTCCTTATGTTTCTTCCTGTTTTAAATTTGATGACATACTCTAGAGACAGATCAGTTTTTAATTTATAAAGTCTTGACTCAGAATATCATGACTCATGCTGATTATGAAAGGAGAGATGCCGTCAGCATCTAAAATTATAAGGCAGACTGTTGCCTTATTTTAGAAGAATTTTATTCTTTAGTTGGGGCTGAAATACATGTTATTTTAAACATTAATGTTTAGCTTTGATCTCATTTCATCAGATATATGTGATATTAAAAGAAGAATAAATGAACAGTACAAAAGTGGAAAAAAGCACTGTAAGAGAAAATAGTTTCATAAAGGGCAAAGAATAAAATGTAAAAATTGAATATAGTCATAAAAGCTTGAACACAGTGAGAGAAGAAAAGGCAGTGACAATATTTTTTAATTACTAGATAGTTGTGAGATAAATATTCTGATAGCCTTTCATAATGACTGTCAATGCTGGACAGAAAGACCATAAAGAAAGTGATCTATAGTTCACAAAGTAAGGAAAGCTGAGAGCTTTTTATAGATGGTTACTAGGCATGTTGTCCAGAAGACCATAAATTTGGGTTGACACCTTTTCAAATGGCCAAAGTGGAACATTTTCGGGACAAACATTTTACAGGCCAACATATACCCATGGTCAGTACAAAGGATAAAACTTAACTTTTTTGCATACATACTAGCTTATTCTTGCAGCATTTTAGTTGCTTATTCTGTTTCTTATAACATTTAGGTATTTTAGATACAGAATAACTTTGTTATGCAACTATTACATACAATATAGAACATAATTATGTCCTACAATCTCAGGACATTTGCCATTTTTAATATTGTTTGTCAGGACACAACTGCCCAAAGAGGGACTGTCCCTCCCAAAGTGGGACAGGTGGTAACCCTACCATAAATGAAACCAGCCCACATTCACATTTGCCTCAACGCACTTCTGGTTAGGTGACTTGCTGAAGGTCACAGTGTAGGTAGATAAAGGCTGAAGGATTCAAGCCCTGTACCACTGGGAGTATCTCATTAAGAGCTCATAGCCTTAATCTTCACACTGATTGCCAAACTGGTAAAAATATGATGGAGTCAGGCCAGTAAAGCCAAATCCCACTAGATGTACACATGTAGTGTCTTTCTTTTCTGAGTTCATCCATACAGTCTAAGTGGGTTGTTTATCATAAGCTTATTAGATTATCATCAACATATTTTCATCTATTAGGATATTAAGAAAACAATCCCACAATGAATGGTATTTAATTGCAATATACAATGATGTCTTTTGTGCTTATGGGCGTCACACTGACACAAATTACTGCAATTCATTAAATTTAGATTACAAACACAGATCGTCAGATGCACAGGGAAAATGTAATCAGTGTTTAATATCATGTCCTGGGGTATTGTACTAATAGCTGAAGCATTTTGAGGGTTTACAGAGATAACAGAGTATGGATAATTTAACAATGCAGAGTCAGTTTTAATGAATGAGCAATGTTTTAGTGAACAGAATTATGCTTCTTCAATGAGCCATTCTGAAATTAACTGATTAATAAATCTTTTAATATTTTTATGCACTAAATTAGATTTTCACATGTAACAAAATAATCATTTCTGGGGCAATATGACAGAGCTGCATAGCATGCATATGCATGATTTACAAACCTTCACTTCATGGATTTTAGCACAGATTCATTCCTGACCAAGCAAACCTGTCTCACATACACATTATGCGGACCAATCAGAAACTACCGATGCATTTGGAGAATGGGCTTAAGAGATCAGTAACAAGGTTTCCCTTATTTTACAGCTGCAAATAAGTGTTTGCACATTTGCTGTCATCTATGCAAAGTCCCATTCATTATTAACAGAGCCGCGATGTTTATGAGAAATAATAGTCTGTCTGTGAAACACACAGGATGATATTTATGCTGCATGCCTTATTCTGTTGTTGAGATTCTGGTTCACTTCATATCATTGACTTATACTGAAACTCATTTACTTCAGCAATAGAACAGCTATAGATATAGATTATTATCTATTCATCCCTGCCATGTTTCCAAAAAAAGATTAATCTTACTTGGATAATATGTGTGGAGGTACATTAATCATAATAGCATTGTATTACTGGCAACATTTCAATTATAAGTTGTGTTGTAAAATACTCTGTATGTGTGCATTCTATCTATATTACATACATTTTATATATATATATATATATATATATATATATAAATTATACACACACACACACACACACACACACACACACACACACACACACACACACACACACACACAAGCATACATATATGATTATAGCCCAAATGAACAAAACTGCTAAATACTGAAATACAAATATAGGAAAAAAAACAAACTTGTGACTGTCTCCATTCTCTGGTTTTAATGGTATTTATTCAGTTTGCAGAAATACACCTATAAATTAATGTCCCATTTTTTCTTGGTTTTGGTTTCATTATTTGTTTCAGTAATTGTCTTTTTGACAACCTGACAGACTTCAGGCTTGGGGGACCACAGCATTTCTTTCTGATTGCATATACTCAGGTAAAGTCTGAGTGCTTGGAGCTCTAAAACCTGCAGTATCACTAGGACATTGGTACGTGTTTGACTGCTGTGCATTTATATCTGCAAAACTATTCTGTATAACTTTATTTTGGTTCATTTATATGTTGGCATTTTTTACTGGAAGTAGCTATTAGTTACAGGTTTACCTTTTTGAAACAGCACTTTTAGGAAAGGTTTGCTGATAATGAAATACAATGGATTATATAGAGTAAGCTAAAAAATTAACTACTTCGAACAAAACAAGCCATTTCAATGCAAAAGACTGACCCACATGTATTTAATGGCTTATATATGCTAGAAGTGAAATTAATTACAAGAATGGATTAATAGCTATAGTTTATAAAACATTTCTTTTTAGCATGTTAGAAAAAGATAAATACAAGTTGATGTGGGAAAATGCAGTTAGAAGTAATTATATTAGTGGCACACTCACCTTTGGAACAGAAGGATGGAGGTTCTATTGCCACACCAGGTAGATGGATTGCTAATACTGAAATGCAACATGGGGGGGGGTGTCCTGGGGGGGGTGGTCCTACACTCCCAGGTGTGTCGTACTTAAGATGATGTTAAAGTGAGGTACCATCTCCTTAAGTTGGTGCCTACCCAGGTGGATGTAAAAGGATCCTACAGCACCTGTTGAAAAGATTACAAGTCCTTAACATAAAACAACATTATGTACATTTTTGCAAAATGTATACATTTAAAGGCCTGTACATACACATTTCTATTTTGTTACTTTTTACAGCTTTTCTTATAACATCCTTGTTATTCTTCCACAAGTGAACCCCACTCATTCTTCCACAACCATGATCTAATTTCTCACAATATATCTACCAAAATCCTTTTCCCATTAAACAAGCTTTCATTCAGTCTTCAGTACAAATAACCTGTATTACATAAAATAAATTCTTGTCTGCCATTCTGACATATATTTCTTGTTGTTCTTATAATATCCATATATCATTTTTATATCTATATTGTTTACATAATTAATATTCTTCACACATTTCCAGAGTTCACCCCTCTTTTACATTTTAAAGCAAATACTCCGTTGTCTCTACCTCCACACAAAATAAACATGCACCTTCAAATTTCCTTTTATATGGCATATTTTTCTTTTACTGGTAACTTATTTATTATCCATACCCTTAAGAAAATCCTGCACACTACTATCTTGGTACACTGCTTTTTTCCTTACTTTAATGGCTTTAATCACTTCTGGTAAATTTTTCCCATGGATTTACATAATAATAATAATAATAATAATATTTCATCACATTATTATACCACATCCTTCTATCTTTCTCTATATCATCAATTTATATTTTCTGTGTTAGTATTTTTTTCTTGGTAGTTTTTAATTTCGTCATTTACATATTTTTTTCTTATTCTTACTCACATCTCCCAGAATGTTTTGTATGTATATTTAAAATATATTTAAAATTATCAATATTAGTTTTTGATTCTGTTTATGCACTTTAAAGAAACAGAATAAACATTTGGATTTTGTAAGTCCAGTCCCCCTTCATCTTCACTCATATAATATACATCTCTTTTCACTGGGTTTAATCTTGAACCCCATATGAAAGAAAACACCAGTTGCAAAACTTCCTTTTCATAAATAAAATATTAATAAAAAAATTCATATAAAACAGAACAAAATCCAATACTACCAGACTGCCCTTACCTCCCCCCAACATAATCCCAAACAATTCTGGTCCTCAATAAACTCCATCCTCCACCCATGTAGAGTAAGTGCACCCACTCCTAACTTAACTCACTCCTCCGAAAATATTGCTACCTCTTTCAACAATCACTTCACACAAACCGTAGACTAGCTAGACAACACAACCCCCCCATAAACCCACACCATCAACTACAACTAACAATCTCTCCACTAGCTTCTCTTTCTCTCCTGTTTCTACCTCCAAAATAAAACAACTGTTAACTAAACTTAAAACCACCAGATTAGCAGCAGACAACCTCCCCGGTGAATACCTTCACCTTGCAGCTGATGCTCTGGCCTACCCAATATCACTCTTGATTGACAGATCTCTGTCAGAACATTATGTTCCCACACTATGGAAAGCCTCATGCATAATTCACCTACACAAAGGAGGCCCCTCCACAGATCTAACCAATTACCGCCCCATAGCTATTCTCTCACCACTCTCCAAAATACTAGAGAGATGCATTCATTCTCAAGTCTCATATCACCTCCTTGCTAACAACCTCCTCCCCAACACACAACATGGATTCCGACCTAACCATAGCACCACCACCACCTTACTTTCTTTGTCTAACACTATCTTACAAAATAAAAATGTAGGTTATCTCTCCTCAGCTACCTTCCTAGACCTCTCTAAAGCTTTCGACATGGTCCCACACAAACAACTCATCTCTCTTCTCAATAACCTATCCTTATCACAACCACTCATCAACTGGTTTCAGAGTTACCTATCTGACCTCCAACAAGCAGTTGTTTGCCAGGATGACCTATCCCCCCAACTACCAGTCTCCATAGGGGTTCCCCAAGGGTCCATCCTGGGACCCCTATTCTTCTCTATTTTCACCAATAATCTAGCCTCAGCCACAACACATGGCACACTCATACAATACGCAGATGACTCAACCATCATCTGCACAGCCCACTCATTACCTGAACTACAAAAAGTCACACAGGAAGCATTTTCCTCTGTTGAAATTTGGTTATCCAATGCCCAACTAATACTCAACCCAAACAAAACAAAATTACTAACCTTCCAACCCAACAAACTTACCCTAGATAACTCTCACCTTAACATCACAGCAAAATACACCACCATCCATCCCACACAACACACCAAATTACTAGCAGTAGAAACAGATTTCCATGATGGGGCGGCCATGGTGGTGCAGTGGTTAGCATTGCCATCTCACAGCAAGAGGTTCTCCGGTTCATTTCTTGGCTGGGATGCCTTCTGTGTGGAGTCTGCATGTCCTCCCTGTGGTCGCGTGGGTTTCCTCCGGGTGCTCCGGTTTCCTCCCACATCCCAAAGACATGCTGTAGGTGGATTGGACACTCTAAATTGGCCCTAGGTGTGAGTGTGTGCATGTGTGTGCCTTCTGTGGAAGGTTGGGCGCTGGCTGGCAACTTGACACCGTAAAACTCCACTGCCAATCATGAGCGGACAGGTGATCCGCTGTGGTGACCCCTAACCGGGAAAAAGCTGAAAGAAGAAGAAGAAACAGATTTCCATGACCATCAAAAAAGTGCACTAAAAACTAGGAGCATTATATAGAAATCAGCAACTACATACCAAAGCAGCTAAAATTTCGTTAGCAAATTCTCATCTTATCTCTACCCTACTCTACGCCTCTCCAATATTTACTAACCTTAGACAATGCGACCTAAATAAGCTCAAAACCTGCTACAACAAAATCGCCAAATTTGCCACAAGGGCTTTCTACCATACTCACCACTGCCTCTCACTAGCAGAACTGGGCTGGCTAGAGCTCCCACTCCTCCTTCAATAGTATCAACTCGCACTCACCCACAAACTAATAAAGTAACCACTAAAAGTCCCATCTCTCCAGAATCTACTCCAACCCTATATAACCACAAGACCACTAAGATCCAGCCACAAAAACCTCCTACAGGTCACAAGAGCCATTACCTCTGCTGGAGAAGCATTATTCTCCTGCACTATAGCCAAACTCTGGAACTCCCTCCCATCCTCAATTACCTCTGTAACTTCTTGCACCACTTCAAATCCTTACTAAAATCACACTTCAAAACTTGCCAGGTATGCCCTTGCAACCCCCCCCCCTCTAATTCCATCCACTCCCCCCACCCACTACCTCTCTCAGTCCCCTATCAACAACCTACTCTTAGCAGGCTTGGCTACTCATGTTCCCTGCTACTTACCACATAGTACTGACTTCTTGTAGAACAACTGCTAATGGCTGCTATGTACCTCAAAAACAGATTGTATCAATTGTTCACTGATGAATCTCAACTACATCTGTAACCATGTTTAGTATATGTCACCATATTTTAAAAATGTACTATATTCTACAGCTGTTTTACATCTATTTTTTATTCTTGTCTTACGTTTTCAGATGGGCTAATGTCTATATTTTAAGTGCTATGTTTTTTAACTCTATAATGTAAATAATACTTAATGTGGAGCTTTTCTCCCCAGGCCTCCACTGAAAACGGACCTGTGTCCAGTCAGACTCTCCCGGTCAACAAATGTAAATAAATAAAAATAATAAAGTAAATCATATTTTTCTGTGATCTGATTTGTAAGATGATATTTTCCCATTAATACAGAATTCACTGGATAACCCTTTCCCTGAATGCTAATACGTATCTCTTCCACAGAAGACATATTTTCTTTTATTGGACCCTCCCATTGCATCATAACACCATCATTTTCCCAAATGTTATCTCTAGCGAAGACACTTCATTCATGCAAAATACCCCCCTCCAGTTTTCACCACAACACCCAAACCCTTGCTTTTATCTTTATTGAAGGTCATTCCCATTTCCTTTAAACATCCATGCAGACAAACCAACACTTCCCTCATCCATATTTTGTTCTTAGCAATCATATCTATATTGTCTGCATATGTCAGAACTAATGGAATCACCACCTCCTTTTGCATCACATATCCAGCATCGTTTCATTTTATAAGGTACTTCACTCACTATTACAATCATTACCAATGCAAACAATATTCTGCTCATGGGACATCCTTGTCTTATACTGCACGTCATACATATTTCTTTACTCAGCCACCTAGCCACTAACATTCTCACTCTGTTATTCTGGTATGCTGACATGCGGGTCTATATCAGAAGATCAAAGTTTCAAAACTTCGAACCTGATATGGTCGACACCATATGATCGAAGTCTTGAAACTTCAAATATTTTAATGGAGATCTCTGTACAGCACAGAAAGAGAAGATTTCCCTTTTCTGCACTGTAGTGTGACGTCGGAGTTGGTATATTAAGTAGCAGGGGGTGTGGGGGGGTCTGAGGAGGCTTGTCCCCCTGCCTACAGTGTTTAAATTTTTTTTTATAGGTTGTTGTGTTTTATTACATTTTCGATGTTTCAAGACTTCGATTATATGGTATCAACCATATCAGATTCAAAGTTTTGAAACTTTGATAATGTAATATGGACCCCTGACATACACACTCTACTAATTCTGTTACCTGTTCCATATTTCTCCATAACATTCAACAAACCATCATGCCCTACTATATCAATAGCCTTGCTAATATTGCCTACCATAAGTCTCACATCCTTCCTTTTACTTGTAATATCATTCACAATTTGTCTCACAACCAATAACAATTCTTGACAGCCCTTCCTTTTTATACCGCATATATTTTCTTCCGTAATGTCCCTCATCCTTCCTTCCACTCTTCTCTGTATTATTCTCAAAAACATTACAATTTGTGCTATTTAGTGTGATGAGTCTTCAGTTTTTCATTTCATTCTTCTCATCTTGATTCTATATAACTTTTAAATCCCACTGCTTAACTCTTCATAAACAAACCTTTCATTCAATCATTCATTCCATACATTTACAGAATACACTGCTTAACAGTCCATTCATTTCTTGTACATTCCATGCCCTGTCCCATCTGGGCCTGATACTAATCAACATTTACTTTCCTAAGTACTTCATCCAGTTCACTAATAGTAATTTATTTTTCAAATTCTTTCTTAACTTGTTTGGATATTTTTTTACTGTTCTTTCTGTTTTATTTTCCTGTGCGGTACTATGATTATCAGAAATTGCTCGTGTTATTTTTACCTTGCCTTTTACATTTTTCATTTGCAACGTTATACTAATATTGTCCTTTAGTTTTTTACCCAAATATGTATGTAATGCCATCATTTTTCTCAGTTTCTTTTATTTCTTTCTTTACCTATATCATAATACTCTCGTGTATTATTTCTAAATTCTAGACATTTTCCCATACTTCATGTTGTCTTCCTTTCTCATATCATCCTACCATTGAAAACAATGTGTTGTATACTTCTTTTTAAATCAAATGCACTATTCACACTGGTTTTTATAGAAGTCCTTCATGGTTCTAAGATCCTTCTGTAACTGCAGTACCCCCCTTTCTAATTTCATCCTATTCAGACCAGTTTTTATAGAAGTCCTTCATGGTTCTACGATCCTTCCATAACTGCAGTACTCCCGCTCTCTAATTTCATCCTATTCAGACCAGTTTTTATAGAAGTCCTTCATGGTTCTACGATCCTTCCGTAACTGCAGTACCCCTCCTTTCTAATTTCATCCTATTCAGACCAGTTTTTATAGAAGTCCTTCTTGGTTCTACGATCCTTCCATAACTGCAGTACACCCCCTTTCTAATTTCATCCTATTCAGACCAGTTTTTATAGAAGTCCTTCATGGTTCTACGATCCTTCCATAACTGCAGTACTCCCACTCTCTAATTTCATCCTATTCAGACCAGTTTTTATAGAAGTCCTTCATTTATTTTTATTTTTATTTTATTTTATTTTGTTTTTGTTAACCAGGAGGGTCCGACTGGACACAGGTCCATTTTCAGCGGAGGCCCGGGGAGAAAAGCTCCATGTTACAATATTAGGTTAATACAATTCTAAGCAATTAATGAAATTTAAAGTAGTACAGGGAACATTTACATGACAAGTGATACATCTAGTAGAATGAACAGTTATTACAAAACAGGTTTTTTTTTTTCCTTCACATTCACAAAAACATTAATAATTTTACATTCACAACACATTTATGCATTTGTATAACTGAGAAGTAATAAATGCCCATACTGGCAAAATTAAAGTGTAGGTGTAGGTAAGATGAGAGTAAGACTGGCAAAATTAAAGTGTAGGTGTAGGTAAGATGAGAGTAAGACTGGCAAAATTAAAGTGTAGGTGTAGGTAAGATGAGAGTAAGAGGAGTTACGTTAGGTTTTATACTATTTTCAGATACAGATTACAGCCATTATCAGGTATTAAAGTGTAGGTGTAGGTAAGATGAGAGTAAGAGGAGTTACGTTAGGTTTCATACTATTTCAGATACAGATTACAGCCATTATCAGGTATTAAAGTGTAGGTGTAGGTAAGATGAGAGTAAGAGGAGTTACGTTAGGTTTTATACTATTTCAGATACAGATTACAGCCATTATCAGGTATTAAAGTGTAGGTGTAGGTAAGATGACAGTAAGAGGAGTTACGTTAGGTTTTATACTATTTTCAGATACAGATTACAGCCATTATCAGGTATTAAAGTGTAGGTGTAGGTAAGATGAGAGTAAGAGGAGTTACGTTAGGTTTTATACTATTTCAGACACAGATTACAGCCATTATCAGGTATTAAAGTGTAGGTGTAGGTAAGATGACAGTAAGAGGAGTTACATTAGGTTTCATACTATTTCAGACACAGATTACAGCCATTATCAGGTATTAAAGTGTAGGTGTAGGTAAGATGACAGTAAGAGGAGTTACGTTAGGTTTTATACTATTTCAGATACAGATTACAGCCATTATCAGGTATTAAAGTGTAGGTATAGGTAAGATGAGAGTAAGAGGAGTTATGTTAGGTTTCATACTATTTCAGATACAGATTACAGCCATTATCAGGTATTAAAGTGTAAGTGTAGGTAAGATGAGAGTAAGAGGAGTTACGTTAGGTTTCATACTATTTCAGATACAGATTACAGCCATTATCAGGTATTAAAGTGTAGGTGTAGGTAAGATGACAGTAAGAGGAGTTACATTAGGTTTTATACTATTTCAGACACAGATTACAGCCATTATCAGGTATTAAAGTGTAGGTGTAGGTAAGATGACAGTAAGAGGAGTTACGTTAGGTTTTATACTATTTCAGACACAGATTACAGCCATTATCAGGTATTAAAGTGTAGGTGTAGGTAAGATGACAGTAAGAGGAGTTACATTAGGTTTTATACTATTTCAGATACAGATTACAGCCATTATCAGGTATTAAAGTGTAGGTGTAGGTAAGATGACAGTAAGAGGAGTTACGTTAGGTTTCATACTATTTCAGATACAGATTACAGCCATTATCAGGTATTAAAGTGTAGGTGTAGGTAAGATGACAGTAAGAGGAGTTACGTTAGGTTTTATACTATTTCAGACACAGATTACAGCCATTATCAGGTATTAAAGTGTAGGTGTAGGTAAGATGACAGTAAGAGGAGTTACGTTAGGTTTTATACTATTTCAGATACAGATTACAGCCATTATCAGGTATTAAAGTGTAGGTGTAGGTAAGATGACAGTAAGAGGAGTTACGTTAGGTTTTATACTATTTCAGACACAGATTACAGCCATTATCAGGTATTAAAGTGTAGGTGTAGGTAAGATGACAGTAAGAGGAGTTACGTTAGGTTTTATACTATTTCAGATACAGATTACAGCCATTATCAGGTATTAAAGTGTAGGTGTAGGTAAGATGAGAGTAAGAGGAGTTACGTTAGGTTTTATACTATTTCAGATACAGATTACAGCCATTATCAGGTATTAAAGTGTAGGTGTAGGTAAGATGACAGTAAGAGGAGTTACGTTAGGTTTTATACTATTTCAGACACAGATTACAGCCATTATCAGGTATTAAAGTGTAGGTGTAGGTAAGATGACAGTAAGAGGAGTTACGTTAGGTTTATACTATTTCAGATACAGATTACAGCCATTATCAGGTATTAAAGTGTAGGTGTAGGTAAGATGAGAGTAAGAGGAGTTACGTTAGGTTTTATACTATTTCAGACACAGATTACAGCCATTATCAGGTATTAAAGTGTAGGTGTAGGTAAGATGACAGTAAGAGGAGTTACGTTAGGTTTTATACTATTTCAGACACAGATTACAGCCATTATCAGGTATTAAAGTGTAGGTGTAGGTAAGATGACAGTAAGAGGAGTTACGTTAGGTTTTATACTATTTCAGATACAGATTACAGCCATTATCAGGTATTAAAGTGTAGGTGTAGGTAAGATGAGAGTAAGAGGAGTTACGTTAGGTTTTATACTATTTCAGATACAGATTACAGCCATTATCAGGTATTAAAGTGTAGGTGTAGGTAAGATGACAGTAAGAGGAGTTACGTTAGGTTTTATACTATTTCAGATACAGATTACAGCCATTATCAGGTATTAAAGTGTAGGTGTAGGTAAGATGACAGTAAGAGGAGTTACGTTAGGTTTCATACTATTTCAGACACAGATTACAGCCATTATCAGGTATTAAAGTGTAGGTGTAGGTAAGATGACAGTAAGAGGAGTTACGTTAGGTTTTATACTATTTCAGATACAGATTACAGCCATTATCAGGTATTAAAGTGTAGGTGTAGGTAAGATGAGAGTAAGAGGAGTTACGTTAGGTTTTATACTATTTCAGATACAGATTACAGCCATTATCAGGTATTAAAGTGTAGGTGTAGGTAAGATGACAGTAAGAGGAGTTACGTTAGGTTTTATACTATTTCAGATACAGATTACAGCCATTATCAGGTATTAAAGTGTAGGTGTAGGTAAGATGACAGTAAGAGGAGTTACTTTAGGTTTTATACTATTTTCAGATACAGATTACAGCCATTATCAGGTATTAAAGTGTAGGTGTAGGTAAGATGAGAGTAAGAGGAGTTACGTTAGGTTTTATACTATTTCAGATACAGATTACAGCCATTATCAGGTATTAAAGTGTAGGTGTAGGTAAGATGACAGTAAGAGGAGTTACGTTAGGTTTTATACTATTTCAGATACAGATTACAGCCATTATCAGGTATTAAAGTGTAGGTGTAGGTAAGATGACAGTAAGAGGAGTTACGTTAGGTTTCATACTATTTCAGATACAGATTACAGCCATTATCAGGTATTAAAGTGTAGGTGTAGGTAAGATGACAGTAAGAGGAGTTACGTTAGGTTTTATACTATTTCAGATAAAGATTACAGCCATTATCAGGTATTAAAGTGTAGGTATAGGTAA
>NC_056746.1:1346667299-1346719799 GCF_019279795.1 Protopterus annectens
ACTCCTGTGTCGGTGCGGCGTGCTGACATGCTGCTGTACACCTTCTCTGACTATGCACACTCACAGTACATTGCTGTACGGACACGGTATTACGCTGTATCCTTTGTTCCTTGGACAGGTACATTTCGGCCGTGGGTTTTATTTGCTTCTCTGTTTAGTTAGGACGGGTACTTTGTTGCATACTCTGCGGACATTTCATTCTGCACGGGCCATGGCTGCAGCCATTTCTATTCTGGGCGGACTATGGCGGACAGCACGTTAGGTTGCTCTTCGCCTGCCTGCTTAAACACGCCTACTGACGCATCCTACTTGGGCTCGCTCACGTACACTACGCACATGCCTGTGTTTACGGTGCACTCTCATTAATATGCATATGGCGCTACTGCGCCGGCTATGCAATGCACCGCCGGCGCAAGCCTTACGCCGGCCTTGCGCCGAGCTTCATGAATCCCGGGGCATGTCTTTTGCATCATCAGGTGTTTGGTCTGCATTTAGATAATTTTTACTTATGCACGATATCCATTGTGCCACAGATAATATATAGACACGATAAGGATGCACATGTTTATAATTTACCAGTTCAAACATCATTAGAAAATAGTGCTTGAGTGAGCTTACATGTTTTAAAGGTTTTTATTAAATTATATTTTGATATCAGATATGTTAGTTTTTGGTGATGCACTCAAGCATCTGCTTGTGTTACATCTGATCACTTATGTGTTATCGTTTAGTGAGACATTAATATCTTACTAGGTTGCTATGACAACCTGACACACAGTGTTTTATGTACACGTACAGGAGGTTAGTTTCACGATTATGAAGCAGCGGTCATTAAGAATGCGTCAATGAATGTGGGATCTTTTTAAGGTTGTTTTTTTTAGTAAGCAGTAATTACTATGTGAATTAGTTTTCAGTCATTCATGTATGTATATTCGTTATATTTTTCAATATGTTTTGAGATGTGCACATGCAGCAGTGTTTCGTTTAATTAATTAGTCAGTGGTTATATGATTTAGACTTGAACACTAGTTATTATATGTTAAAAGTTTATGTGTTATAATTTATACTAACCAATGTGATAATTAAATTAAATAAAAATATTAAAGTAAAAAAATATATATATTTACAATGAAGTGTTATTATTGAATAATTGATTAAATAATAACATAATGATAAAGTACTTCCTAGAATATATTTGGGGTCAAATAGTCCGCGGTCGAACTGTCCACTAGAAAATCACATATACAATACATATAAATTTATACATGAAATTGTATAGAAATGCATTGGAGTAGCACCTTCAGGGGCAAACAGTCTGGGGTCAAATAGTACGGGGTCAAACTGTCCACTAAAAAAAAATCACATATACAATACATTTAAATTTATACATGAAATTGTATAGAAATACATTGGGGTCGCACCATCTGGGGCAAACAGTCTGCGGTCAAATAGTCCGGGGTCGAACTGTCCACTAAAAAATTTAATATACAATACATATAAATTTATACATGAAATTGTATAGGAATGCATTGGGAAACCATCTGGGGGCGAACAGCCCGGGTCGAACTATCTGGGGTCGAATAGTCCTGCTTCCCTGACAATTCCCTGGATGCCAGGCATAGATCTCCCCTCAAAAGTCTGTAGGAGACAGAATACAGGGATAGGGTCTTGTGATCATCTGCATAGGACATGTTACTTACACCCTATATTCTTTTAGTGAGGAACCTCTGGGGACATTCCATTTGTTGGATATGCCTGGTTAGGTACATACCAAGGGGAGCATTGTACTCAATGACATGTCTGATGAATGTCGAATACAGTGGAACAATGACTTCCTTGGATTTAGATGCCATACCTTTGTTTATAAGTTGTGCAGCATAGAATGATTTCCTCACCACCGTAGACACGTGGGGATCAAAGGCTAGATTATCTGTGTGTGTCCCTAAGTCCCTGACTACTGGGTCATCTCTAAGGGGTGTGCTGTCAGTATGATAGTTACAAGGGTTGGATGACTTCCCGAAGGATACGATTATGCATTTTGTGGCATTTAGTTTAAGTCCATGGCTCTGACACCAGTTGTTTGTCTGTGTTAGGCCTTCCTGGAGAACATTTGTGTCAGTGTGAGATTCAATGACAGCTCCTAATTTGCAATCATCTGCAAATTTAGTCAGCCAGATACCACTGACATTGGCCTTGACTTCTGAGAAGTAAATGCCAAAAAGGAGCAGTCCAAGGACTGATCCCTAAGGGACTCTACTTGTGACTGGCCTCTTTGTAGAGGTGGACTCCCCAGGTCTAACTTCCTGGGTCCTGTCTGTGAGCCAGTTGGCTATCAATTGGGTGACATACAGGTTGTATCTTATGTCTTGAGTTTGTCAACAATGCCCAAGTGGGATATTATGTCAAATGCCTTGGCCAGGTCAAGGTAGGCAGTGTGAATGATTTTGCCCTCATCCATTGCTTTGGTGACTTTCTCAAAGAAGTCCATCAGGTTGAGTAGGCATGACCTGCCCTTGACGAAACCAAACTGGGTTGGGTCCAGTGTCTGGAGGTTTACTATATCTATATTGATTATCTCCATGATAATTCTTTCCATGGCTTTACATATAAGACTAGTGAGACTTATTGGTCTGGTATTTCCAGGGTCTGTAGATGGCCCACCTTTGTGCAGAGGGAACACTGTCTCCTTTCACCATTCATGAGGCATGAAGCCTGATCAGAGGCTACAGTTATATAGTAATTCCAGAGGCCCTGATAGGTCATGTTTCATGCTATTTAGAAGGCATCATGGGATATTGGCCGGGGCCATTCATGCAGTGTTCTTGGTCTTAGAGTGAGTATTAAGTACATGTTCCCTAGTGTTAGTAGAGTGAGTTATATTTGATGATATTTCCTGAGGGAAGGTTGTGGGGGAGAGAGGAGTAAAGTTGGAGCTGAATTTATCAGCCAGGAGGTTTGCTACATCTTCTGGCTTAGTATAGGTGGCTCCATTTATAACTGAGGTTGCAGGCATAGCTAAAGAATGCTTTGTGGTTGTCCTTAGCCTGGAAGACCAAACTTACCTCAAATTTGGCTTTGTTAAACTTTATTCGTCCTCTGAGTTGATTTAGTTTAATGAGAGTGCTTTTATCCTCCTGTGTGCTGCACCTCCCAATTGTTGCCAAGATTTTCTTCCTCCTGTTATACAGCCGATTGATTTTGTGATTGCACCATAGGTTCATACGTTCATAGGTAGGTACTAGGCTATTGACCCTGGGGCCTATATTAACCTAGCCAAAAAAGTTCCCTGGCTTTTGCCACCCAAGAAAGTTATCTTACTGTGCCCCTGTCTAGCAGAGCTACAGAAGTGATCCTTGGGGTGAATTTCCTATTTGGTAAACAAACGGTCAGCACCAAGGTATAGTAAGCACGGCAACCACAAAGCAAGAATAAATATTAAATATTTATTAGTCCCAAACTGGTTTCAGCAAAACTGCATTACTCAGTGGAATATATAACAAAACGCATGTAAACATGCCATTTAAATAGAACAGTCCCTCCTATGAAGAGTCAGCCTTTCAAATTATGTCATTTCCTATAGTAAATGCTAACATATTTACCTAAAAAAAAACTGAACAGATAATATTAAATGCCATCATCTTATAAACTGGAAATCACAAACTCTATAAGTGATCATTGAGCCCTGGTGAAAAAAGACCCCCCCCCCCCAGTTTTATAATCCAATATTTCTCTTTTTTATTGAGAATCGAATGCCAACCCTGCCTATTGTTCCTATTGCCGTGAATTCTATCTGTAATCAGGAATTTCCCATTTCCCATCCAGTTGTTGAGATTTTTCTTAAAGAGGGCTAATAAGGAGCTTTACTTGACATGAATGGGTAGTCTGTTCCAGAGCATGGGAAGTCTCTGGGACAGGAATCTATCCCTCCAGCATGTTCTGTTTATTGCGTTGGCAAGGTTTAGGTCCCTGGAGCATGGGGTTCAGAGCGATTGGGGTTTCTTTAAGTGTAGCATGTCCAATGGATCTGGCTTTGACATAGCTTTGCATGTTAGGCAGAGGCCGCCTCTGAGTAGGCAATATGTGATGGAGTAGAGCTGGAGTTTTTTGAAACAGTCTGTGTATGGCATCTGTTTGAGGCTAGTAATCCTCTTAGTGAGGTATTTCTGTGGACTTTCTAGTTGTTGTCTTGTGAGGTACACGCCAAATGGGGCATTTTACTCTATAATGGGTCAGTTGAGGGATAAATAGAGAGGAACAATGACCTCTTTTTTTCTGGAGGTGAACCCCTTTGTGATGAGGGTTGCCACGTAGAAAGATTTCCTGACTACTGTGGCGATGTGATTATCAAAGGAGAGACTACTGTCTACCTGTGTCCCAAGCTCTCTTATCACACTTTTGGTGTATAGTAGGCTATAGCCTATGTGGCAGTTCATGGGTACAGTGTTTCTCCCAAAGGGGATGACAATGCACTTCTTGGCATTGAGCTTGAGGCCATGACTTTGACACCAAACATCAGTCTCAGTTAGGCCCCTTTGTAGAATGTTCACATCATTAGGTGATTCTATTATGGCACCTAGTTTGCTGTCATCTGTGAACTTCATCAGTAAAAGGCCTGCTGTATTATCCTGGACTTCTGAGAAGTAGATGCCAAACAGAAGAGGACCCAGGACTCAGCCCTGTGGTACTCCACTTGTTACTGGTCTGAAGTTGGATTTGGAGTCTGCTACTTTCACTGAGTGGGGTCTGTCAGTGAGCCAGTTGGCCACCCATCTTGTGACATAGGGATTTATGCCCTGTCTAGTGAGTTTATCTATAATTCCAGAGTGGGGGATGGTGTCAAAAGCCTTCACGAGGTCAAGATAAGTTGTGTGCACCACCTTACCCTCATCCACAGCTCTGGTGACTGCTTCATAGATGTCAATCAGGTTTAGGAGACCTGACTTACCTTTTACAAACCCAAATTGAGTGGCGTCCAGAGTTTGGAGGTTACCTATGTCCTTGTTTATAAGCTCCAAGATGATACGTTCCATGGCCTTGCAGACCAGGCTCATCAGGCTAATGGGGCGGTAGTTCCTGGGGTCCATGGTGGTGCCCCCTTTGTGGAGTGGGATAACCATTGCTGTGCATCATTCTGTAGGCACAAAGCCTGACGTGAGGCTATAATTGAACATGGTACTTAGGTGGGGTGCCAGTTTGTTCTGTAGTTCATGCAGAATGCAGCCTGTGATGTTGTCAGGTCCCATGGATGCTGTATTCTTGGCTTTGGACAGTGTGGTCTTTATTTGTGCAGCTGTGATTACAGGGGCTTTGCATTCTTCCAGTATAGTGATGGGTCCTTTGGGGGTGAGGGGGTGAAGTTTGCACTGAACCTATCTGCCAGGATGATGGCAATATCACTTGATTCTGTATATCTAGTGCCATTGTGCTGTAGCTCAGAGCAGATGTGAGTGTTGCCATTGAGATTCTTGAGATAGCTGTAGAATGCTTTGTAGTTGTCTTTAGAATCAGTTGTGATTTTATTTTCATAACTTGCTTTGGAGCATTTTATGAGGGATCTCAGCTTCTTACTGAGGCTGACCAGGTAGTTCCTGCAATCGGAGGATTTTACTCTTTTTTGCAACAGCTTCTTCCTTTTGTTGTAGAGTTTGTTTATGTCAGGGGACCACCAGATTGGCTTCCTTTCTTTGGAGGATAGCATCTTGGTTCTGTTGGGGATGGCACGATCCATGCACTCATGTATGTGCTTATACAGTGCATTTGTATAGCATTCAGCAGTTGTACCTCTATTTTCCATCTGTATGAGTGTCATGAAGCTTGCCACTTCTGTCTTAAGAATAATTTTTTACGGTGGTTTCCTTAATGGGGGGTGGGGTGGGATATTGATGTCTGGGGTGATTAGCTGGTGGTCGGATCTGACCAGCAAGGGGTTGACCTCTGGCATGGAACATCGGTTGCACATACTGGTAATGACCAAGTCCAGGATATTGCTGCCTCTTGTGGGGGTATGGACAAGCTGATCCAAGGCATTGGAATTTATGAATTCCAGAAAGCATTGAGCAAATGAGTTAGTACATGAGTAGTTTTACAAGTTGATGGTGGGGTTGTTGAACTCACCCATTATTAGGGTATTGGGTTGTACCTTAATATTGCCCAGTATATCAAGAAATGTGGAGTAGGCATCCTGGGACATGGCAGGGGATCTGTAACAAGCTACAACCTGGATTGCAGTCTTGCCCAGTGTTAGTTGCACTTGGATAACTTCGGATGCATTATGTTGAGCAACTACCTGGAGGTGTGGATATCCTTAATGAATATGGACACGCCTCCTCCTTTAGTGTTTCGGTCCAGGTTAGGTGGCTGAAAGGTTTGGTATGAGTTATAGCCTGGTAATGCAGGGATGCTCTCTGAAGCCTTGAACCAGGTCTCCTTCATTGCACAGATGTCAGTGTTTTCCATTTTAAGGAGTGCCTCGAGTGAGTGCATTTTGAGGTTTAGACTTCTAGCATTGAGTAACATTACCCTCAGATTTTGCTTGCTTACACCTACTACGGTGGTGAGTTTGTCATTTTGACCTTGCCTAAAAAAGGCACTAAAGGGGTGGCAAGAGCCTTAGCCAGTATCCAGAATCCTGGGGGGGGTGACAGCTGCAGGCCATCTCTGACAAAGCATCGTGGTCTCTCAATCATGTTGTCCCAGGCAGATACTGGATTCCCTTTGAATGACTCCAGAAGTTTAGCTAATTGTTGAAGTAAATCATTTTGTCCTTGCACTGCGGTATCATTCTGGGTGATGGCATGATGCTACTTAGGGCTAGGGTCATACCCGCTTGGGCTACAAGATCAAGAAACCTCCTCCATGTCTCTTTCCATGTAGTCCAGGGAGGTACGTCTCAGATCATTCACACCAACATGAACAATGACAGAGTAATATTTGTACCTGTTGTGGAGTGACCTGAGTGCGTGGGTTATGTGGCGGATCCTGGCACCTGACAGGCAGCTGACAGTAACTTTCTCCTTGTTTAGCCTGGTTAGTGGGACATCAGTGTGCCTGACTATAGTCACCAATGACTAAAGTGTTGGGTACATTGTCTTGCCTTATGGGCTATGGTTGAGTGGTACACTGAGTTTGTGGGCTATGTGTCATTTGGGTAGTGTTGCGGGTGGTGGTTGCTTGTGTTTCAGCTTTGGAGGTCTCTATTGTTTTGGGCAGATTTTTATTGAGAGCCGCCATGAATGTAGATGTGTGGTTTGTGTTACTATGTGTGGGTTTAGGTGGTGTAGGTTTTGATGGATTATGTGTTGAGTGTGATGTGGTCTTCTCCTCTTGACTGTCTAATACAGTCTTGGCTGGAGAGAGCTTGGCTTCCAGTTTGGCTATAAAAGTGCATCTCTCACAGGTTATAGTGTTGGGTGGTAGGAGGAGAGGGTTGTCAGTATACATGAGGCAGTTGCTACATTGCCCCAAGATGCCCAGATTCATCAGGTGGACAGGGGAAAATACTGGGAGCTGATCCTTAGACATGCTTGGATAGGTGCTTATTAATTTAAGTACTAAAAACTGTTTTCCTCCGAACATGTGAGGAAACCTGAGTGCTGCAGTAATTTTAGTGCTCACAACAAGTCTTGAACAAGTGCTGAGCACATAGAAACAGTTTTGAGTGCTAAAACTAGAACAAAAAACTGGCTAGTTATAAGGGAAAATTAGAAGAGCAGACTTTCTGGCACTGGGAATAGTTTAACCCTAGTTAAACGGCGCTGTGAGATGTGCAAAACCAAACAAACACTTTTTTTTTAAACAGAAAGATGAAATTGATAGAAATAGCCTAAAATGGCCAGTAAAACTACAGATTCTGAGCTGAAACCACTCCTCCAGTGACAGATAGGCTACTCAAAGCTCACCGCTCTCACTGATGAACAGAGAAGCTTCCTTCTATCTTAGTAAGATCTGGGCAACACAGAAACTACAAAATAGCCCAGAATTCAGCAAAATCTGAAAACCAGACTCGACTGGTTATACAGAGGTGGGAAACAAATAGAGAGGTAGGATTTTTTTTTTCTGGGGGGGGGCGGGGTTGTTTCTTTTTCAAAAATTAAAACAGATACAGTAAAACAAACACTTTTAAAGCAGAAGAATGGCTATCTCACTCGAATATGTAGCCCTCAACAGTTCAACAGTTGAAAAACACTTAAAAATGATTAAAGTGCATCTTCTTCTTTTTCTTTCGGCTGTTCCCATTAGGGGTAGCCACAGTGGATCATCTGTTTCCATTTCTTCCTGTCCTCTGCATCTTGTTCTGTCACACCATCCACCTGCATGTCCTCTCTCACCACATCCATAAACCTTAACTTAGGCCTCCCTCTTTTACACTTACCTGGCACCTTCATCCTCAGTATCCTTTTCCCAATATACCCAGCATCCCTCCTCAGCACACATCCAAACCAACACAATCTCGCCTCTCTGGCTTTGTCTCCAAACCGTCCAACATGGGCTGACCCTCTAACATGCTTATTCCTAATCCTATCTACCCTCGTCACACCCAATGTGAATGTTTACATCTTTAACTCTGCCACATCCAGCTCAGACTCCTGCCTTTTTGTCAGTGCCACTGTCTCCAACCCATATAACATAGCTGGTCTCACTACCCTCTTGTAGACCTTCCCTTTCACTCTTACTGGTACTCATCTGTCACAAATCCCTCCTGACACTCTTCTCCACCCTGTCTGTACTCTCTTCTCCACCTCTCTTCCATACTCGCCATTACTCTAAACTGTTGATCCCAAGTATTTAAACTCATCCACCTTTGCCAATTCTACTCCCTGCATCATCACCATTCCTCTATCCTCCTTCTCATTCACACACATATATTCTGTTTTAGTTCTGCTGACCTTCATTCCTCTCCTCTCTAGAGCATATATCCACCTCTCCAGGGTCTCCGCAACCTGTTCCCTACTCTCACTACATATTACAATGTCATCTGCAAACATCATAGTCCACAGGGACTCCTGCTGATCTCATCTGTCAACCTGTCCATCACCACTGCAAATAAGAAAGGGCTCAGAGCTGATCCTTAATGTAATTCCACCTCCACCTTAAACACATCTGCCACTCTCACTGCAGAAAGTGCATACAGTATCAGAATTCAAAAAACAGTTCAAATAAGTTGCAAAGTTAATAAAAAAATGCCACAAATTGTGCGGCTAGTGAAAATAGGCAATAAAATGCAAAACAGAGGCACTTAATCCACTCAAAGTCTCCTTTTTTTCTCTCTCTCTCTGCTGTAGACCTCTGCAAGACAACGTGGCAGGATCTTGCTAAGATAAAACAAGTGTAAAAACTGCACAAACATGGGTTTTTAAACAGAAAGATGAAAGGGATAGAAATAGCCCAAAATGGCCAATAAAACTGCAGATTCTGAGCCGAAACCACTCCTCCAGTGACAGATAGGCTGCTCAAAACTCACCGCTCTCACTAATGAACAGAGAAGCTTTCTTCTATCTTAGTAAACACAGAAACTACAAAACAGCCCAGAATTCTGCAAAATCTGAAAACTGGACTCTACTGGTTATAGAAAGGCGGGAAACGAGTAGTGTCTTGGTTCTGCTGGGGATGGCATGATCCATGCACTCTTTTTTTTTTTTTTTTTTCAAAAATTAAAACAGATACAGTAAAACAAACACTTTTAAAGCAGAAAAATGGCTATCTCACTTGAGTGTGTAGCCCTCAACAGTTGAAAAACATTTAAAAATGATCATTTAGGCCAGTTTTATAAACTTTAACACCACTACAGGAATGGGAGAGAACCAGTTTCAGAACAGAGGAGAAAACAGCAAACAATGTCTGCAAATATATAAAATAATTCAGTCATGCAAAAATTAAGACAATGCAGAACTCTGAAAAGTGCCAATAAATATACTTATCACCGATATGTTTCCAGATTGTTTGAGAAGCACTCCAGTCAGAACTCAAGGTGACTTGTTTTTTCAGTTAGTTCTGTACTTCTTCCTGGTGGGTACAGCTGCCGATATGCAGCTATTAACATGCTTATACAGGGTTCTTGTGAACAGTTCTGCATAGGCAGAAATGTTCTCAGGGTTCATGGGGACTTGAAATTTTGCCAGGTTCTCACTTAATAGCAGGAGGTTAGCCTTAGAATAGTTCCTGAATATTTCAGGTTTAACTGGGGGTCCAGGTTTTATTTTTACTTCAAAGGAGACTATTTTGTGGTCTGACCTTACCAGGGAAGGCATTACAGCAGGGGTTGGGTAGCAGTCTCCCATGTTAGTGAGGACCATATCCAGCATGTTTGCACCCCTAGTTGGTGTATTGACTATCTGGTCCAGGGAGTTTTGTTTACAAAATCCAGAAAGCTCTGTGCATGTACATTTGGTTTTGTATAGGATTCCCAGTTAATATTGGGGTAATTAAAGTCACCCATGAATATAGTATTTGGTTGGACTGTTAGTGTTTCTAATAAGTTTAAATACATGGTATGGGTTTCTTGGGTCATAGAGGGAGACCTATAGCTTGCAAGGAAGTGGTATTGGATTTTACTTATGGTGATTTGAACATGGAGCAGCTCAAGTGGATTGTCCTGTTTGACCAGCCTTGAAGTATATTTATTTTTGATGTAAATAAAGACACCTCCATCTTTAGTCCCTACCTGTGACGTCACTGACATAAATGTGTGGAAGGCATTATCACCTTGCACTGTTGGTATGCTCTTTGCATCTTTAAACCATGTCTCAGTGAACGCACAGACATCACCTTTTTTATAGGGTAAAGAGAACTTCTTGACAGTCAAGCTTGTGTTTAGACTACTAACAATGAGCAGTAATACCTTTAGATTTTCTTGGCTTTGACTTGCTATGTCAGTACTTTCAGTTTGGCTTTGCCTAAAAAAGGCATTATGGGGAATGACAATGTTTTAGCTAATATTCAAAAGCTTAGAAGGGAGAGGTGCAGACCATCCCTGTCAAAGCAGTGTGGTGTATTGTTCATCTCCTTCCATGCTGACAAATATTGCATTCCCTTGGAATGACACCAGAAACTAAGACAATTATTAAAGTCAGTCTTCTTTTGTTCATATTGTGGCATCATCCTTGGAGAAGGTCAAATGCTGCTCAGTGCTAGGCTCATACCAGCCTGAGACACATATTCGGAGAGGTATATCATGTCTCTCTTCATATAGTCTAGGGAGGTATGTCTCTTATTTACTCCCACATGGACTATGACTGTTGTGGTCCAATGTGCAATGTGGTGGATCCTAGCACTGATAAGCAACTGACCATACCTTTCTCCTTACTCACCCTAGTGAGAGGGACAACAGTTTGTCTCATGATGCAGTCTCGAATGAAAAGAATGTTGGATTGTGTGATGACTTGCTTTATAGGCTTAGAGGTAAATGCTCCATGAGATGTAGCTCTATGTGTTGATGTGGGTGTTGTTTTGAAAGAGCGCATTTGGGGCTGCTGAGGGTATTTGTTATGTATACTTTGTCTAGGAGGTCTTTGTGGATTAGGAAGTTAACATGTAAGTGCCTCAGCAAATGTGGGTCTATATGTCTGCTTTGAATTGTGCATGATGGGTGCAGCATTCGTGCTACTGACAACCTTATTGACCTTAGGAGTACTTTTATGTGAGAGCTTTCCCTCCAGTGACATTGTGTAAATACATCTCTCATGTACCATATCAGTTTGTTTGAGTATTAACTGGCTGTCATTAAACATGAAGCACCTCATAAATAAAGACATAGGTGACCTCCAAACCCTGGATCCTACTCAATTCAGCTACATGAAGGGCAGGCCCTGCCCGTTAAATCTGGTGGATTTCGTTGAAAGTGTGACTAGGGCCACTGATGAGGGCAAATCTGTGCACACAGTATACCTCAACTTGGCAAAGGCTTTCAACAAAATCACACATTCAGGCATTTTCAATAAACTTAGCAAACTGAATGTAAACCCACTTAGTTGTAAGATGGATTACCAACTAGCTTACAAGCCAGACACACACTATCAAAGTGGATGACTCCACATCAGCCAGCAGACCTGTTACCAACAGGGTACCACAGGGGTCAGGGCTGGGCCCCCTACTGCGTGCTATATACTTCCCAGAAGTTCAGGTCAAAACCAAAGGGTTGCAGCTGACCAAGTGTGCAGATGTCTGCAAACTAGATGCAATCACTGAATCTCCAACGATATCAGTGCACTCTAGGAGGGTCTCACACAGACCAGCGACTGGTATATTAGTCACAGTCTCAAACTGAATGAAAAAAATGCATCATCATTCCCTTCGGCACAAACAATGTCCCTTCACACTATTAAATCAACAACAATACCCTAAGTACCCAGGAAATGGTAAGAGACCTGGGATCACAGGTTGACCGCGACTTTAACTTTGACCATCGTGTGTCTACTATTGTAAGGAGATCTTTCCACGTAGCTCACTTGATTAGTAAAGGCATCACCTCAAGAGCAAAAGAAGTTATAACCCCCCCCTATACTCGGCACTTATCTGGCCCGTAATTGAGTATAATACCCCATTCAGTATGTACTGTGCTAAGCATTTGTAGCAGTTAGAAAGACCCCAGATGTTTCTAACAAAGAAGATTAAGGGCCTCCAGCATGTGCATTACAAGGACCGACTAAAGTCCATGTCACTATACTCCATATTGTATAGACTTCTGAGGGGACATTTATGCCTAGCCTACAGAGCAACCCAAGACCCAAACCTAATGAACTTACTTATGCAATGTGTATTTTTCTAGCTAGTTTCACTGTGTGTGAGATATTAACTGGAAATTGTCCACTTTTATTAAGCATCTGTTGCGTTGTTTGTTTCTGATAACTTGTTGCAGTTAAACTCTTTTTCCTAGAGGCTCCTTTAGCTGTTTAAAACTTTCATTTAAAGGCTCACTGCTGCTTTTCAGCTGTAAGAAACATTTCTGCAGTTTGTTCTAAGTAGTGGGGATATTTGTAGCATTTCCATATTCAGGCTTGTATTTGGGCCTAGTGTTTGTGGAGGCTGTATGTCTGAGCACATATTCAGGGACATCTTGGTTTATCTAAAGCCATCAGGCATTTCAGTGAGAGAGAATTGTTTGAGGTCATTGGCTGACTGAGGTCACCTGGACTACAGCTTAGACTAAGCACCTCATTGGTTCTTTTGAGATTTCTTTCTTAAAAGCTGTCTCAGGTTTCAACTTTCTGTTACCTAAGAAATTCAGTTGTGAGTGTTCTGCCATTTCACACTGAACTGATTGAAGGAAGGACACTGAGGAAACTCGGAGCTATAATATATAACAGTAAGTATCCTGTTTTTTGTTCATTTTGTTCTTTATTTCTTTGTTATTTATAGAACTTTGTGTACTGTGTATTTTTCTAGCTAGTTTCACTGTGTGTGAGGTATTAACTGGAAATTGTCCACTTTTATTAAGCATCTGTTGGGCTGTTTGTTTCTGATAACTTGTTGCAGTTAAACTCTTTTTTCTAGAGGCTCCTGTAGCTGTTTAAAACTTTCATTTAAAGGCTCACTGCTGCTTTTCAGCTGTGAGAAACATTTCTGCAGTTTGTTCTAAGTAGTGGGGATATTTGTAGCATTTCCATATTCAGGCTTGTATTTGGGCCTAGTGTTTGTGAAGGCTGTGTGTCTGAGCACATATTCAGGGACATCTTGGTTTAGCCAAAGCTATCAGGCATTTTAGTGCGAGAGAATTGTTTGAAGTCATTCGCTGACTGAGGTCACCTGGACTACAGCTTAGACTAAGCACCTCATTGGATCTTTTGAGATTTCTTTTTTAAAAGATGTCTCAGGTTTCAACTTTCTGTTACCTAAGGAAACTCGGAGCTATAATATATAACATTAAGTACCCTGTTTTTTGTTTATTTTGTTCTTTATTTCTTTGTTATTTATAGAACTTTGTGTACTGTGTGTTTTTCTAGCTAGTTTCACTGTGTGTGTGAGGTATTAACTGGAAATTGTCCACTTTTATTAAGCATCTGTTGGGTGTTTTGTTTCTGATAACTTGTTGCAGTTAAACTCTTTTTTCTAGAGGCTCCTTTAGCTATTTAAAAATTTCATTTAAAGGCTCACTGCTGCTTTTCAGCTGTGAAAAACATTTCTGCAGTTTTTTTCCCTCCCTCCCTCCCTCCCTGTTGGTATAGTGTTTTTATAGTTGGTGGCTTTGCAGTTGCCCGCCCCTAGTGTAAATTTGATCTGGGACCCTCCTCCCAGTCTAGTGTCATTACCTCATTCTATCCAGTACAGGGAGAACATTTAAGAAGGCCAATCAGCTTAGTATCTGCTACTCCTTTCTCTCTTTCCTTTCTCTATTTCCACTTAAAAAAAAAAAAAAAAATTATCTGCTTTTACTGTATTTGTTTCTTCCTACTTTATTTTGCTTTTGCGTCATCTTAAAAGTACTCAGTTGTATTTATTACTGCTTGGTGTAACTCATTCTAAGCCTTTTAGTTTAAGCACATGGGCTTCAGACCAGTTGTTTTACATTAAGAAAGTTTGTGGTCTGCACTGTAGTGGCAGAACAGGTAGCTTACATCCTTCTAAGTTGGGAACTACTGATTGAGGGCTCAGTGTCTGTTATTCTAAAAGTGTATTAATTCTGGTTTAAGCACTTGGGCTTCAGGCCAGTTATTTTACATTAAGAGGGTTCGTGGTCTGCACTCTTGTGGGAGGAGAGGCTGGACTCTGCCCTTCTGAGCTGGGATTTTCTGGTTAAAGGCTTATAGTGCCTGCATATGTGAACTGCTTTTTACTGAAATTGGTACACCTTGTTTGCTGTAGCATAGACTAGATCCAGGCCTGCTGAATCTAGATTTGTTTGTATAGCTTGAGCACCAATCCAGGCATTCTTTAAAGTATTCAATTGTATTTATTACTGCTTGGTAGTAACTTGATTAAAGTGTAGCTATCATACTAAGTCTTTTGGATTAAGCACTTGGGCTTCAGACCAGTTGTTTTACATTAGGAAGGTTTGTGGCCTGCACTGTGGTGGCAGGACAGGTAGCTTACATCCTTCTAAGTTGGGAACTGCTGATTGAGGGCTCAGTGTCTGTTATTCTAAAAGTGTATTAGTTCTGGTTTAAGCACTTGGGCTTCAGGCCAGTTATTTTACATTAAGAAGGTTCGTGTTCTGCACTCTTGTGGGAGGAGAGGCTGGACTCTGCCCTTCTGAGCTGGGAATTTCTGGTTAAAGGCTTATAGTGCCTGCATATTTGAACTGTTTCTTACTGAAATTGGTACACCTTGTTTGCTGTAGCATAGACTAGATCCAGGCCTGTTGAATCTAGCTTTGTTTGTATGCTTGTTGTTTGTTTGCTTGTTATTTCCCTGAAATGCTAATTTCACCTAAAACGTGGCTTTTCAGCGCTTCTGTGGATCCCTAGTGATATCTGCATTGCTTACTGAACTTATTTCCTTGTTTCACTTGAAAGAAAGTTACTGTTTGTCATTTTTGCATTTAAGTTACCTGTAACACATTGCATTTAAGTTACCTGGCACTTGCTCACTAAAGCAATTATATAAGTCAGCACTAAAAAATTAAAAGCACTACACCCTCACAAACTCCCCTTGAGTACCTTGTTCCCCATTGGCCCTTTTTTTCAATTAAAAAGGAATTCCCAATACTATTCTAGCATGTCCAAAGGTCAGTTGTCAATCTCCTCTCCGGTCCAGCTGGTGAATCTGGGAATCTTGAGGCAATGTTACAACTTCCTCATGTACACAGACAACCCTCTCCTCCTCCCAACAAATTCCAACACATGTGAGACATGCAACCATATAGCCAAACTGGGGGCTAAGCTCTCTCAACTCAGTACTGGCGTAACCAGTCAGGAGGAGAAGGAAACCACACTCACTGCAATTCCAGTCTCACATAGACCTACCACGACAGCAAACCAAACACATAAACACACAAAAACATACTCGGAGGCTCTAAATAAAAATCTGCCTAAGCAGCAGAGACCTCCAAAGCAGACACCCAAGCAACCGCTACACAAAACAAAACATGTGCAACACATAGCTCACAAAGCCAGTGTGCCGAACAGTCACAGCCCTTAAGGCTAAACAACACACCTGATACACTAGTAATAGGTAACTCTATCGTCAGGCACACTGACATCCCGCTCACCAGGCTGAACAAGGAGAAGGTCACGGTGAGCTGCCTGTCGGGTGCTAGGATCCGCCACATAACACAAGCACTCAGGTAACTACAAGGCAAGTACAAATAGGACTCAGTCATTGTCCATGCTGGTGTGAATGACCTGAGACATACCTCCCTGGACTACATGAAAAGAGACATAGAGGAGCTCTCTGAGCATGTAGCCCAGGCCGGTATGACCCTGACCTTGAGTAGCATCTTACCCTCACCAAGAATGATGCCACAATATAAAGACAAGATTATCAATTTCAACAATTGGCTTAAGTATTGGTGTCATTCAAAGGGGATCCAATGCCTGTCAGCCTGGGCTGACATACTCGACAAGCCACGATGCTTCGCTAGGGACGGCTTGCTCCTGTCACCCCTGGGCTTTCAGATATTGGCAAAGGCTCTTGCTGCCCCCATAGTGTCTTTTTTAGGCAAGGCTCAAAAGACCAACCCACCTCCATAGGTATCACAAGGGATAAGAAACTAAGAGCAATGCTACTCAACACCAGAAGTCTAAACCTCAAGATGCACGCACTCAAAACTCTCCTTAGCATGGAGAATATCGATATCTGTGCAGTAACAGAAACCTGGTTCAAGGTTCCCGAGAGCACCCCAGCACTACCAGGTATACCTCATACCATGCTTTTTGGCCCCAAAACTTGGACCAAACCACAAAAGGAGGGGGAGTATCAATATTCGTCAAAGATACCCACACCTCCAGGTTGGTGGCACAGCACGAAGCATCAGAGACTATCCATGTGCAACTAACAGTGGGTAAAACTGCCTTCCAGTTTATAGCCTGCTACAGACCACCCTCCCAAACCCAGGAACCCCACTCGGTCTTCCTGAGAACACTGGAAAATATGAAGGTCTCTCCAATCACCATTATATTGGGTGATTTCAACTACCCAAACATAGACTGGGAGCATTACTCTAGCTCTAACACCCTAGCCCAAAGGTTCCTAGAATTTATAAACTCAAATGCTATGGAACAACTTGTTACCACTCCCACAAGAGGGGAAAGCATACTGGACCTGTTCATCACCAACATGGGGACTCTATGCTCCAGACCAGAAGTGTATCACTAACTGGTAAGATCAGACCATAAACTAATCTCACTGGATATTGACATCCCAACCTCACCCCCTGCCCAGTAAACCACAGTGAAAAATTTCTCTAAAGCAAATTTCACACTCCTCAAAACCGAGGTGGAATCCTTCAAAGCCCCCGGGTCTGTAGAAAATACGCCCCAGACCGCAGAATTCTTTATAAACGCATTCTATAAACACATTCAGGAATGCATGGATCATGCAATCCCAAATAAAACCAAGACCCAATCTTCCAAAGGCAGACGTCCTGTCTGGTGCACCCCAGCCACGAACAAACTATACAATAGAAGGAGGAAGCTACTACATGATAGAGCAAAATCCCAAAAAGGGAAGGCATCTCTGATCAGTATTAGCAAAAAACTTCGGGCACTCATAAAATCATCTAAGGCCAGCTTCGAGAGAAAAATTGCACTGGACACAAAGGATAATCACAAGGCTTTCTTTAGTTATGTTAGGAACCTGGGTGGGAATTCCCAGATATGCTCAGAATTAGTCCAAAATGACAAAAGATACCACGAACCCACAGACATTGCCAACATCCTAGCTGACAGTTTCAGTGCAAACTTACCCCCACCTCCCCACCAAAAGGGCAAATATCTATCCCAGCAGAGTGCTGCCCCCCTGACATCTCAGATGCTCAGGTAAGAGCCGCCCTCTCCAAAGCAAAAAACACAGCATCAATGGGACCAGACGGTGTACTGGGTTGCATCCTACATGAACCCCAAGAAGAGCTAAACCCAAACATAAAACTACTGTTCAATCTCAGCCTTACTACAGGATATGTACCCAAAGAGTGGCGTAGAGCAACAGTGGTCCCTCTCCACAAAGGTGGTGCCTCGATGGATCCTGGAAACTATCGCCCCATAAGCCTGACTAGCTTGGTTTGCAAAGGTATGGAAAGGATCATCATGGACCTCATAAATAAAGATATTGGGGACCTACAGACACTGGATCCTACCCAGTTCGGCTTTGTTAAGGGCAGATCCTGCCTCTAAAGCCTGGTTGATTTCTTTGAAACATTCACCAAGGCCATTGATGAGGGGAAGGTGGTCCACACAGCCTACCTGGACCTCGCAAAAGCCTTTGATATAATACCCCACTCGGGCATTATAGATAAGCTCACTAGCTTAAATATAAACCCCTATGTCACTAGATGGGTTGCAAACTGGCTCAAGGACAGAAGCCACATGGTTAGAATTGCTGGAGCCATGTCAGACTCCAAACCAGTTACAAGTGGCGTTCCACAAGGCTCAGTCCTGGGACCTGTCTTGCTCGGTATATATTTCTTGGAGGTACAGGCCAATACAGAAGGACTGTGGCTGACCAAGTTTGCAGATGACTGCAAACTGGGTGCCAGAATTGACTCTCCAGCTGACACAAGCATCCTCCAAAAGGGCCTTATAAAAACAGACAACTGGTGCCAGAGCCATGGCCTCAAGCTAAATGCCAAAAAGTGTATAGTCATCCCCTTTGGCAAAAACAAAGTGCCCACAAATTACCACATAGGTGGTAATCCATTAAGTACAGAAGAAGTAATTAGGGACCTGGGGACCCAAGCTGATAGCAATCTCTCATTTGACAACCACATGGCCAAAGTGGTTAGAAAATCATTTTATATAGCCCACCTAATCATGAAGGGGTTCACATCTAGATCAGGGGAGGTCAGCATGCCTCTTTACTCATCCCTCATCAGGCCCATAATTGATTACAATGCCCCTTTTGGGATGTACCTTACCAGACACCTGCAGCTACTGGAAAGACCCCAAAAGTACCTCACCAAGAGGATCAAAGGGCTCAAACAGATGCCATATGCTGCCCGGTTAAAGAATCTCCAGTTCTACTCAGTGGCATACCGTCTGCTCAGAGGCGATCTGTGGCTGAGGTATAAAGCCATGTCCAACCCGGAATTAATGGACATGCTGCACCTCAGAAAATCCAAGTCCCATCGAGCTACGCGCTCAAGAGGCTTGAACCTCAGCACTGAAATAAATAGGACATGCTGGAGGGACAGATTCATAACCCAGAGGCTCCCTTCACTCTGAAATAAAATCCCAGTCCAGGTTAGGCAGAGTCCCTCATTGACTCTCTTCAAGAGGAATCTTGATGAGTGGATGGGAGATCGTAGGTTTACCCCGGGTATCACTTATGTGTCACTGTTAGACAGAGGCACAGTATACTAAACTCGAAAAAGGGCATAGCAAAATTAATTTAAAATGGGTGGCGATAGCCAAACACACTGGCTAGGCTTATAAACGCCCTAGGGCAGATAGCCTAGTATGAACCTATGAACCTATATCCATAAATCAAATGAGTATAGGGTTACTCATTACAATGACTTAAATAAGGCCTGCAACATAAATAGGACATGCTGGATGGACAGATTTATCTCCCAGTGACTGCTACATTTGTGGAACAGGATACCAATTCATATAAAACAGAAAACCTCTATAACACTAACAGTAAAAAATTTAAATCCACAAGGGCCTGAAGAAACACTATCTGAAGTGTGAAAGTGCTTATCATTTTTTTTTCTCTGCATTAAATATTGTAAAAACTGGCCATGTTTCTGTGCGTCTGCTTTTGTTTTGACCTCTAAAAAAACTGTTCAAGGGGAACCTGGATGAGTGGATGTGGCACCATAACTTCTTGCAGGGGAAAGTGCCCACAACCATCCTAGACATGGGCAGTCACCACTAAATGCAATCTTGGGTATTGACTAGTTTGGGTTGAAATAGCTTGGCTTAAAATGGCCTCCAGGTCGATAGCTTGGTAATCTCCTAGGATCCCATTATTTGTTTGTGTACTATTTGTAGGCATGTAGGTAGTTTTGTCCAGGGACCCTTTCTAGCCATGACCCAAAAGTCCTAAATTCCAAAGTACATTCATAGGCAAAACAGTTGGCTGTTTTACATACTTCAGGTAGATGAAACCTCCGAAGAGAATTTTTGTGAAAATTTCAACAGTACATAGTGTATAGATGGACAAGGAGATTGTGAAGAAATGTCTGTAATTTTAATGACATAATTCATATAGTTAACAAACAGATATGTTTGTCAATTTACCAACATTAATTTAAAAGTACTGCAAATACCGAACACGAAAAACAAACTGAAAAAATAGTGTCGAATTCCAAATGCTAATCCAATGACAACAGAAACCAAATGATTTTAGCGCTTTCATTCACTATTTTATTTCGTGAACTTCATCAGAAAAAAGTATGTTCCACCCAAACATCCTTTTATATGAAATACACAGGAAATGACATCATTGACTTTTCAGAATTCAATTAAATGACAGATAAAAAAAACTATGTATTTATATATATATAAATTACATATCTATTTGTTTAATAGAAAACATTTTAAATTAATGGACTCATTTAGTCTGGGTGCTTGATCAGCCCCTAAAAATAACTGCCAAAGTGTTTCTTTACACTCTAAGACATTATTCAAATCCCCTCCAAACATAATTTTCCTCAATGTTTTCTACTACAAAAAATTCAAACTTTTTAAACTCAGCACATCTAGAACCATGCTTAGCCAGGGAATTAGTTGGATCCTTATTTCTAATAGCTAAGTTGTGTTCGTAAATTCTACGTTTCAAAGTCCTAATGGTTTTCCCCACATAATAATGTGCACATGATACACACTGCGCTATATATACTACAAATTCTGTGTTACAATTATAATAGTCCTTGGCCCATATAGTGTAGTTTGAATGACTAAAGGTGATAAAGGAACTATTACTAATAAATCTACACTGTTTGCAGTTCCTACAAGCATATGTACCTTTCTTTGTACTAACTAATCTCACATTGGTATCATCTCTCTGATTTTTTCATTCTAACATTGATTTTAAATTAAGTACTCTCTTATAGGTAAATTTATATGTATTACCTATTAAACTTACTAGGTCTTTATTACCTAATAAAATCTTCCAATTATTTTCTATAATGGCTTTAATAAACCTCATCTCATTTACTATAGGTATGGGAAAGGCAATACTAAAATTAATGGAATCCACCCCTTCATTTTACTCTCCAGGCTTTTTTATGTAAAAAAGATTTTAGAAATATCAGTCATTATAACTATCCAGAAAATTTAACTGAGGGAAAAAAAATGAGCTAAGTTGTGTAAAAATTCTAAAGTAAGGACAATGAAAGCGGATAAAGGGGGAAAATTGTAGTTATGAATACTGAAGAATATGATAGTTCTTTACTAACTATGTTAGAAGATCAAAGCACCTATAAAAAAGTTCACATCAAAGAGGTGAAGTGTAGTTACCAAAAGCTGGATGTAGTGTTGTTTGATATGTTCAGTCAAGGTGAATTGGACTACGAAAGTTACAACTATTTATTAGTAGACCATCCCAAAATGGCTTCGTTTTTTGGTATACCAAAAGTACAGACTAATCAAAAAAAATCCGCCTTTTAGGCCTATAATTTCAGCCAAACATTCTAAGACTGAAAATATATCTATTTGGCTGGATTATATGCTTAACCCTGTTGTCCAAAAATCTAGATTTTACTTAAGAGACTCGTGGCATATACTGGAAGTATTAAGAGATTTTGACATCATAGGGGGACCAATTAGTTTTGGAACTTTAGATGTAAGGTCTTTATATATTTCTATTAATCAAAAAGAAGGTGTTGAATATTTAAGACAATATCTGACTGAGCAAATTGATTTTGGTAATACAAAGGTGAACACTGTTTGCAGTTTGATGGAGTTAGTTTTAGAAAACAATTTTTCAAATTCAACAAGAATTTTTACCAACAAACTTCCTTAGTGGCCATGGGAGCAAGGGTAGCTCCAGCCTTTGCTAACTTAGTCATGGCCAATTGGGAGTTAAAATTCCTCATTGGACATCCCAATTATTCTAAAGTATTGATTTACTATAGATTTATTGATGACTTGTTTTCTTGTGGAAAGGTACACCAGAAGAATTTTTTGGAGACGGTAGGAGACCTTAATCTCACCACTGATTTTTTAGAATTTAAGGTGAGTGGATTTGGTGAGTCTATTGCTTAATTGGATTTACATCTAAGTTTAGAGAGAGAGAAAAACAGGATTGTTAGTAAGGTTTATAGGAAGCCAGTCTTTGCAAACGAGTATCTACATAAAGATAGTTTAGATCCACTTCACATGAAAATGGGAGTAGTAAAAGGCCAAATCATATGACTTAGCAGACTAACAACTGATGATGATGTATTTTTCGAAGAGGTTATTTTTTTGTGGAAATTATTTCTTACAAGAGGGTATGATTTGGAATGGTTAAAAAGATTGAAAAGGAGGTTATAATGCTTAGAAAAGGAGTGGCTTCACCCATTTTATTGTCTAGAGACATCCAAGTGAGTCCAACATTAGAAGGTTCTACTATTGCTTCCATTAATTTTAGTATTGCCTTTCCCATACCTATAGTAAATGAGATGTGGTTTATTAAAGCCATTATAGAAAATAATTGGAAGATTTTATTAGGTAATAAAGACCTAGTAAGTCTAATAGGTAATAAACCTAAATTTACCTATAAGAGAGTACTTAATTTAAAATCAATGTTAGAAAGAAAAAATCAGAGACATGATACCAATGTGAGATTAGTTAGTACAAAGAAAGGTACATATGATTTTAGGAACTGCAAACAGTGTAGATTTATTAGTAATAGTTCCTTTATCACCTTTAGTCATTCGAACTACACTATATGGGCCAAGGACTATTATAATTGTAACACAGAATTTGTAGTGTATATAGCGCAGTGTGTATCATGTGCACATTATTATGTGGGGAAAACCATTAGGACTTTGAAACGTAGAATTTACGAACACAACTATTAGAAATAAGGATCCAACTAATTCCCTAGCTAAGCATGGTTCTAGATGTGCTGAGTTTAAAAAGTTTAAATTTTTTGTAGTAGAAAAAATAGAGAAAATCATGTTTGGAGGGGATTTGTATAATGTTTTAGAGTGTAAAGAAACACTTTGGCAGTTATTTTAGGGGCTGATCAAGCACCCGGACAAATGAGTCCATTAATTTAAAATGTTTTCTATTAAACAAATAGATATGTAATTTATATATATATATATATATATATATATATATATATATATATATATATATATAAATACATAGTTTTTTATCTAAGTCATTTAATTGAATTATGAAAAGTTTTTAGTCAATGATGTCATTCCTGTGTATTTGATATAAAAGGATGTTTGGGTGGAACATACTTTTTTCTGATGAAGTTCACATAATAAAATAGTGAATGAAAGCGCTAAAATCATTTGGTTTCTGTTGTCATTGAATTAGCATTTGGAATTTGACACTATTTTTTCAGTTTACCAACATTAATCACATAATTAGGAAAAGTAACATATACATTTATCCAAATGCTTACATTATATAAAGTCATCATCTTCTTTCAGCTGTTCCCATTAGGGGTCACCACAGCAGATCACCTGTTTCCATTTCTTCCTGTCCTCTGCATCTCGCTCTGTCGCACCAACCACCTGCATGTCCTCTCTCACCACATCCATAAACCTTATCTTAGGCCTTCCTCTTTTCCTGTTACCTGGTAGCTTCATCCTTAGCATCTTTTTCCCAATATACTCAGCATCCCTCCTCAGCACATGTCCAAACCAATGTAATCATGCCTCTCTGGCTTTGTCTCCAAACCTTCCAACCTGGGCTGACCCTCTAATACACTTATTCCTAATCCTGTCCACCCTTATCACACCCAGTGCAAATCTTAACATCTTTAATTCTGCCACATCCAGCTCAAACTCCTGCCTTTTTGTCAATGCCACAGTATCCAACCCATATAACATAGCTGGTCTCATTACCCTCTTGTAGACATTCCCTTTCACTCTTACAGGTACTCGTCTGTCACAAATCACACCTGACACTCTTCTCCACCCACTCCATCCCGCCTGTACTCTCTTCTTCACCTCTCTTCCACACTCACCGTTACTCTGAACTATTGACCCCAAGTATTTAAACTCATCCACCTTTGCCACCTCTACTCCTAGCATCCTCACCATTCCTCTATCCTCCCTCTCATTCACACACATATATTTTGTCTTATTCCTGCTGACCTTCATTCCTCTTCTCTCTAGAGCATACCTCCACCTCTCCAGGGTCTCCTCCACCTATATAAAGTAAATAACAGTATTTGCAGGTACAATATTGATCTACTGACAGCATGAATTGACTTAACTGTTTGTGTAAGGGTTAGGTAGAGAAGCAATGTGATTAAAAGTTATACCTATTATTTAAGAAATATATTTAAAAAACAATTTTCTGCAACTAATTATGCAACTAAGATAAGAAAGGGGCAGTGAAAGGATTGAGGCATTGTGAGAGAAGAAAGGAATGGCTAGACTATGGATAATGTGCCAACAAGGGTGATTTCTGTGACAAAATAAAAATAATTTTAAGATTTGTTTTGTTACCTATTTGTTCATTTTCTGATCGATTATTATAAATAACAATTGTTGCTCTCCTACTTTGGGCATGATAGAAGAGTCTTTGTGGGTTCTGTCCAAGCAGCTTTGTTATATACAAACACATCACAATATAAGTTTACTGACTTTAAGTAACATATATACAAACTAACTACTGCAATCATACGTGCTCACTCTCTGGCGGCACTCTGAAAATGGCACTGGGAATAGCACATCCCCATATTTATATGTGCATGCTCAGTCCTTGGTAAGCTTCTTAAAGGCACAGCACATACACTCTGATCTACAACAAGGAGGCATGACCAATATGGTGAGCAGTTAACAACATTGTTTTTTTTTGTTTGTTTTGTTTTTTCCTGTGCTTCTTTAGAAACTTTCTGACATGATTTTATTAATAAAATTCAGTTAAAAGACTATTATGACTTGTAATTTTATTAAATAAGTATTTTTGCAAAAGTATATTCTAAGAAAAATCAAATTTGTGATTTTTCTGTAGCTTTTTTTCCTGTCAGAATAATATATAGTTTCATTGTTCAAATGAGGCACTCTAAAGGTAGCTCCTAAGAAACTACAATGAAGAAAGAATAGCAGTCCATTTTAACCAGCATTCAAGATTTTTCATTGAAAATGGACAAATTGGAGATAAAGATTGATAATATAAAATAAGAATGTAAGAAAAAAATGGACTTACTGAATTAAGTTATTAAACAAAAATCAATGCAGATTTCAACAATAGAAGAATCAGTAAATGACATAGATAGTAGCATGGCAGAAAATGAGAATCATATTGAATTTATACTTAAGCAAAATACTTTTCTTCTTGAAAAAGTAGAAGATTTGGAGAGTTGTCCTAGAAGAAATAACATTAGAATATATGGAATTCAGAAGAAAGAAGAGGGAGACAATATGACATTGGCTTTAAATAACTGGTTGCCAAAATATTTGAACTTACCTGAAGCATTCTCTTTTATGTATCGAGAGGGCTCATAGATCCCTCTCAAACACTTCCTTACAAAACAATCAGCCTTCTCCAAGGTCTGTAATTGTTAAATTTATTTCCAGTCGGGATAAAGATTTGGTTTTGAAGCCTCTTGGGCAAACTCTCCTATAAAAATAAAGGAAATGGCCATTAGATTTGATAATGTCTACTCTTCATCTATCATGACTAAAAGAAAGGCATGTGTCCCATTTATAAACAGCTTTAAGAAGCTGAACATTAAGTATCAACTTGTTTTCCTGGCAAAAATTAGGATTTTTCTTCCTGAGGAACAAAAAAACATTTAATTCCATGAAAGATGCCATGGAATTCACACAGAACAGAAAGCTTACAGGTAAACTGGAGGAAATGGAGTGGTCCATGTCAAATTTAAAGAGGCAAGCCACTAGATATAGATGGTCTATAAAAAAAATAGCAAAAACTTAGAAATGAGTGACTATCTAGATACTGGATAAATTGATGCATTCTAATGTGCACACTTTGAGCTTAACATTTAATTATGAGTATAATCTATAATAAGGTAAATGTCTTTATCTATTATATTTATAGTCCTCTAAATGTTAAATGTTAGATGAATATATATATTCATTTTTAGAATCTTAGTTATAGCGGTAAAAATCAAAAGACTAACTTATTTTTAGCTAACACTTTTATTTTAGACAGTATTTACATTAATGTTGCAGCTTCAGGAAACATAAAAGGTTATCAGAACAACTGCTTTACTAAACAAGTAATCATATTTAAAGGAAACATTTATTTGTTTTAGAATAGCTAATGTATTATAGTATTTATAATAATAATTGCCCTCTTATTTAGCTAAATGGCTTAAAATATTTTTGTGTTTGCTTGTTTCTGTTTAATTGGGTTGGTGGTTGGGTTTTTTTGCCAGGTTTAAGTGGTTGACATATTTGATAGTATAGTTGTCGTGCTTGGGCAATTATAGTGGGTCCGTTAACGAATGTCTGTTTCAAACATTTATTTTGAATGTCTCTGATAACTTGAAGTGGTTTTGAGCTTCCTTTGCTTAAACTGAAAGTTTTACAACTATATTTCCTGCTAGAAACAACACAGTTAACATTTTCTGTTTTTAAATTAGTCACAACCTTGTTTTACTTATAGTCTCATCTCTACAATGACTTGGAACAGCTTTGGATACTGGAAGGATGGTTTGACCTATAACCTCAGTGAAACAGGAAGCACATCAAACAGAATGTTGAGATGATTAAAGAAGTTGAATTAATAAGATGATTTATAGCAGTGCCATTAAGTTTCTATGAAAGACTAAATAGTTGTTGTGTCTTTCAGCTTTTCACGGTTAGGGGTCGCCACAGCAGAACTCTGGTCCGCAAATGATTGGCAGTTGATTTTTACATACCGAGTTGCCAGTCCTGATGCACAACCTTCAATGAAGGAACACCCATTCACGCATGTCTCCATGCAGAAGACGCTCTAGCTGAGAGGTGAATCAGACAGCGTATTACTGTGAGGCGACAACGCTACTGCAGCACCACTACTGCGGATATGAAAGACTAAATAGTAATGTTTTAAAATGTTCTGTTTGGTGCTTTATTGCTAAAAATATACAGGAAGTAAGAATAGTTGCTGTTGGATGAATGATTGGTATTTTGGTTTGAATGTATTGCAACACTGATTTGCCAGTCTGCATTTTTTAGCTGTATTATTCATAAGATTCAAGTACCTTAATAAAACTTGTTAAGTAAAAGTATATTATTAGATAGGATTTTTTTTTGTTACTTTTTAAGTCCTGGGTGAAAATGTTCAACAATGAAGGTAAAAGCATCTGGTGATACAGATTATTTTTACTGTTGGTAAATGGAATTTCAGCATTGCTTTGTGAAATAATACTTTTAGATGCATGTTTTATAGCAAATATGCAAAGCTGTATTAAATATTTATCATTTAAGCTACTGTTTAAATATCAATGCTATGGTTAAAGTAATAATATGTCAATGAATGAGCATGTTTATATGTGGCAACTAAGGTGTGTTTTTTTCTTAAAATAAGTAAAACAGTAAAGAGTAATTAATAATTCATGATCTATAAGTTTGAAATGCACTATTAATTACAGATTAGCAGATTAATTTTACTTTATTATATTAATGTTTGAATTCTAAAAAAGTGAATAATAATTTAATTACTGCAATGGCTTTTAAAAGCTTCTGCTTGGACGTTGTTGGTTCTTTTGTGTCTTTACTGTGATCATTATTTAGATTTGTGTAATATCTTTCATGTAAATCAGAGTATCACATGTGTATTGTATTTTGCTTCCAAACACTGGTAACAAAATAAAAACACTTCAGGGACTGTAACTAGACATTGGTATGTATAACAACCATATAAAGTACCTTCTTAATTTATTAAACAAATCAATTAAACAAATAAATTGTTAACTTTTTATACTTCTGATGTGTAGTGCATTTTTTACTTAATTCCTTCTTAAAAATCTCCCCATATACATATGTTATACTAGTTACTGGATTTATTAAATATGTGATATGATTTAATATGTATTTATTAAAATGCATATTTCAGTGTGTTGTTAGTAGATTGTTGTTACACTTCATGTTTTAAACAATGTAATTATTCCATTGTTAGAAGTGGTTATTTCTTAGCTCTGTTTTATTAAGATGGTTATTATTTTAGGTATATTGTTATTGTTTTCTCTTTATAAATAAAAAAAGAGTGCTAAGGGATTACTGACATCTTAACATTTTTAGCATACGATGGTTAATAAATCATAGACTATTATAGTTGAATTTACTATGATATAAAATGATATGAAATAAAAGGTCTTGTGGACATAAGTAATTCTATTGGTAACCTACTTAGTTATTCAGTATATTGACTACATATATATATATATATATATATATATATATATATATATATATATATAAATATATATATATATATAATGTGTATATATATATATATATATATATATATATATATATATATATACACACACATCTATGCACACAACACACACACACACACACACACACACACACACACACACACACACACATATATATATATATATAATATATATATATATATATATATATATATATATGAATATTAGTATTATAAGAATATTAGAGTGCACACAGATATTACATTTTAAAAATGTTTATTAGTTTATTAGATAGAAGTAGTAATAATTGATTGAGTTTAGGTAGTTTTATGAAGTTGTTAGAGTATAGTTTGTATGATTATATCATCAAACTAGGAATATTTTATTCCATGTTAGGGGGTATTAATGTTCTTAAGCCAAATTACTTAATTATTTAACTTTAATGCTAATATATTTGTCCATATCAAGTAATCTTAAAAACTATTTATTGTTTGCTTTATTAAATCATTTTATATTAATGTGTAAAATGTTGTTTTTGATAGGTGCCTGTTTGTAAATGTATTTCATTGAATATTAATGGAACCATAAATATTAATGGTTTAAATGCTCCTTTAAAGAGGGGAAGTTTGTTTAAATATCTAACTCTATGCAAAGCTGATTTTTTTTAAAAGAAACACACCTGTTGCCTAATAATGTAACTAAACTGTTTTTAAAATATTACACTGATTTACTGGGTTCATGTTTTGAATCAAAAAGAAGAGCCACTCTTATCTTATGGAAAAATTCTTTGTTAATGCCAAAAGTGATTGATACATACAAAGATAATAATGGCATGTTACAGACAGTTGTAGTTGAATTAAATAAAAATATATATCTTTGTAATTACATATTCGATTCCTGGAATTGGAGCTAAGGCTTCAAAAATAGTTAGATATTATAACTTTGCATATGAAAAAAGAGGTGATTATAACTTGGGATTTTAACTGTATAATGTCTGTTAAAGATACTATAGCTAATAAAAAAATGAAACTTTCTTCAGTTTCAAAACATTTAATTCATTATATTAATGTTATGAATATGAGAAACATATATGATTTGTGATTATCTAATTCTCTTAATTCTACTCATTACGCATTTAGATTTAGTACTCAAAATATTATTGATAAGGTATTTACTTCTAGTAGTTTATATTCTAGAATTGAAGATTTATTAGTTTCTTGCCTTAAACTGATCACAATGCAATTAGTTTTCATCTTACATTAAAACCTAATAATCTAATAAATTGCAAGAGATTACCTGCATATATAATTAAAATCAATTGTTTTAAAGAGTAGTTTATAAATGAGATAAAAAATAGAGTTTAATTATAATGGAGAAGTTACTGAGGTTATGTTGTGGGATTCTTTGAAAACTTTCTTAAATGGTAAAATTAAAAATTGATATAAAGGCAATAGAAGAGATGGGATAGATAATTAAAGGATTTGCAAACAAACGCATATACATAAATTAAAGTTAAATATAAAATCAAATAATAAGTCTGTAAGCTCAGAAAACATTAAATTAAAAATATGTTGATATTCTAAATCATAAGATTGTAATAAACTTAAAAAAGATAAAACTACAATTGTATTCTTTAAATCCTAAAAGAAAAAATATGCAGACTGTTAGATCCAAAAATGAATAATTTAAATCATATTAAAGAAATGTCTTATAAAAATGGAAGTAAAAATAAAATTGCGGCAGACCTAAATGATATATTAGAATGGTTTATGAGTCATTATAAACAAATAAATAATACTAATTGAAGCATGGGGAGTAATAGTTTTGTTGGTAGAGTTCTAAAAGATAATACACAGGAATACATAGGAATTAACAGATCAAATAAAAAACATAAAACAAACAAAGCTCCCAGTTTTTATGGCACAATTCCAGAGTTAGAAATATTAATTCCAGACAATGTATTAAAAATTCTGTTGAAAGCATTTGAATAAATTAAATCCACTTCCAATATAGTCTTATCTTGGAAAGTTTATTTTGTTTTACCTACTTTAAAACAAGATGAGGACCCTAAATTTTATTTTTCATATCATCCTATTTCACTTTTGAATGTAGATTATAAAATATTTATGTATATTCTTGCAAATAGAATGAATATTATATTGGTAGGAATAATTAATGATGATCATACTGGATTTATATTAAATAGAAGGGTTCAAAATAACATTATGACACTTAATACCTTAATAGATTTTGCAAATAAAAAGAAAAAAAAACTTTTGATAGTATATTTGGATTCAGCTTGGTGGCTTGAACTGCCCAGCCTAACCAACTGATTATGGCCTATAAAATCCTCTATAATCCGGACAATACTCCTGCACTTAAAAATATTATCACCCCCTATAACAATCCTAGACCGCTTCAATCCTCTAACAAACTATTAATTCAGATTAGCAAAATTATTAACATAGCCGGTGACTCTCTCTTTGCAAACTCTGTAAGTAGATCCTGGAACTCTCTTCCAGCTGATATTACCGTACTTTCTACCTTAGTTCAATTTAAAACTAGACTCAAACAACATTTCGCACTTAACTGGCTATGTCAATGTGTCAAGCCTGGCTAACTCTCTCCAGAATGTGTAAAAATCTGTTAACCAGCTTACTGGGTAATTTAATTTAATCCTGATTTATGTTCAGGATTAACTCTAACCTGTGGAACTTGTTTAACTTGCTTACTTATGTTGTTGTAGTTGTATCTTTTGGCTTTTCCTGGTTAGGGGTCACCACAGCAGAACTCTGGTCCACTAATGATTGGCAGTAGATTTTTATGTACCGAGTTGCCAGCTCTGATGCACAACCTTCAATAAAGGTACACCCAGTCACGCATGTCTCCACACAGAAGACGCTTTTAGCTGAGAATCGAACAGGACGTCTTACTGTGAGTCGACAACGCTACTGCAGCACCACCACTGCAGTCTAACTTGTTTACTTATGTAATCACTGTAAATAGTCTGTTTGCAATATGTAATGCTGGTATTATGTAATGCTGTATCTGCTTACCCTTGGAGCTTTTCTCCCCGGGCCTCCACTGAAAATGGACATGCATCCAGTCGGACTATCCTGGTCAACAAGTGTAAAATAAATAAATAAATAAATAAAAAATAAAAATAAATAATGCTTTTGACTCAGTAAATTGGAGTTATTTGTATAAAATTCTTAAAGAGTATAATTTCTCTCTAGAGTTTATTAATTCAATCACAATGATATACAATAAATTGTATGCATATATTAAAATGGGCTCTTTTTTAATTATTCAAAAATTCTAAAAGGTACAAAACAAGGATATCCCTTTACATTATATCAAATAAAAATATAAAGGGTTTTTAATAGATGAGAAATATTCCTTTACAATACTACTTTTTGTGGATGATATTTTTCTTACTATTAGTAATATGGAATTGTGTTTAAAACATATAGTTAATTATATGAAACATTTTGAACAGATTTCTAATTTAACATTTAATCATAGTAAAAGTAATATATTACTAATTAATAGGAACTTAAATTCTACACTAAAAAGATATAGTCATTTTAAGTGGGACAATTTACAAATTAAATATCTTGGAATTATTACAATATGTAGTTGTAAGAAATTGGTATTAGTAAATTATAAAAATGTAATTAATATAAATACTCAATTAACCTCAAGTTGGAAAAAATATTCTTCACTATGGAGGCTAGACTTACTTTAATTAAAATGGCAATTGTATCTAAAATCTTGTTTTATGTACAGTCACTAATTCTAACACCTTCAAAAGATTTGTTTAAGAAGATAATCTCCATTCTTCTTAATTTTTATGCTATCCTAAAAAAGGATATCTTTTGAATGGCATACAAAAAAGATGGGATGAAGGAGGTATAGTTTTTCCAAATATTGAATTATATACTAAGTCAGCTATCATTCAAATGATAGCTCAATGTCTCAATTCTTCTTATGATTCTAAATGGAAATGAATTCATAAGTGAATTTTACTTTGTTAATAATAAAGTAACAGTAGACACTCATTCTCAAATTGTAACTAACACATTTCTATGGTTTCTTAAAGATTTTTGTATGATTAGTAGTAGTAATAGTTGTATTGTACACCTTTTGCTAACAATATATTCTCTATGTTTAAGAGATATTTGAATACTAATTATAAAGTCAATAATCTTATTTTTAATGTACCCTATAGCATTTACAAATGAATGTTTAGAAACATATAATTTGAATAAAATGTTAGATCTCAAGAACTGTAGTTTGATCTTTTGTCATCAGTTCATAATGGCAATAAAATACATTTTGCAGATTACTTGCTAGATATGGTTTAAGAAATGATAATTGATGAGTTTGCAAACTTGTAAAGATTTTGTAAGTGATAAAATTAAGACAGTGTTGGATTCTTATATGAGGTATATGCCAAAATTTTAGAATGTTTATTTAATATTAATAGTGAAGTAATGAATTATAAGTCCTTCTTATATAAAATAAATAAAGTTATTAGACCATATACTAATTTTCCTGAATTGAATTTCTGGAATTATTCTACAAGAATTAATAAAAAAGAGTTTTCATATAAACAAAAAAAACTAATACTTAAATCAACAGGTAATTCTGCATCCTCACTTTATTGAAAACCTTTCACTTGGAAGTATATATATATATATATATATATATATATATATATATATATATATATATATATGTATGTATGTATATATATATATATATATATATATATATATATATATGTGTGTGTGTGTGTATATAGATCTTATATAACTCCTCATAAAATTTCAGTAATGTATAAATTAACTAATAGACATTGCTGGAGATGTAGGGATACTTTGGATGCAGATTGGATTCATATGGGGTTAGACTATAAAATATCCCCTTTTTGGATTGAATTTAAACATTTCACATAAGCTTTGTGGTCTGAGAAATGTATAATTGCTAGTTCTTTGATTTTATTTAATGATCTAGTTCCAGAATTTGCTCCAAGAATACAAGTGTCTCTTTTATTTTCTATTTTTAGCTATAGAAAGAAAAATAATTACAAACAATTGAAAAAGTAAATCTGCTCCATCATTATGGAATTAATTTATTTGGCTAAAAGTGTAAGTAAAAAAGAATTGTTTAATACTGAAATTATAACACCAAATGTTATGCATCAGTATTCATATTGGAAAAAAGTAAGTGGTTTACTTGAAAAAATATTAATGGTTTAATTATGTATTATGAATTTCTTGGCATGGACTACTGTAAATAGTTATTTTGTTGTTTTAATTTCTGTTGTTTTCATATATTGCTATTTAAAAACTTTTAGTAAAAAATAAATAAATAAAGAACACTGATCAGTGTTTGCATCTGCCATACTTTCCTTTTAATGGAGTAAAGTCAGATTTAGATGAACAAAAACAAGTGTTCAAATAATTATCTGATCAAGGCTATCATTGAACATTTATTTTATTTTTCATCAAAGTCAGCTCCTGCATCAAATACAACTGTGAGTGGGGAAGTATTTTTTTCTCACACAGTACTCTCATATTTAGTTATATTGATGGTATAGGGTATATCATTCATTGTAGTCCAGTAGGTATATAATATTGTATTGTTTCTTTAAAGTATTAGTACACTTTCTTATCGGAGTACAAGGGTGTAGTCTAATAACATGGCCTAGATACATTTACTGTACTATAGCTACAAACAATAAAATGTACAAGCTAACAGTGCATTACCTTTATTATATTTGCCCTTTCATATGCTGCCTAAGAACCTGTTTGTTACATTGTTGGTTGAGAAATACTCCAACTACAGCTTCCAGGAAGTCTCCCTCTCTGATGTAATTAATCTAAAAAGTAGAAGTTCTGAAACCTGCTGTTTAATTTGTTCTTTGCTGTGAGTAACATTGTTGAGATATCTGATATGATGTAATGCTGAATTAATGTTTTCCCCAATGCTGCAGTGAAAAACTGATTAGGATATATTATATACTGAGATTTAAGAGGGGAAGAAATGGTAAAACAGATGTTTGTGGACTATTGCGGACTGACAAACAAGCAAACATATATCCACTATTTGTTCATCATGAAAGTATAAGGTCGTATTGAAAATATTGATATACTTGCTATTATTTAAGAGAAAAAGCCAAATATTATTAGTTTGGTGAGTTGTATAATTTATTTACATAGCATTGAGTTGTGTCTGGCAAACAGAATGATCAGGTAAGTTAATACTAAATAAAGCTATAGATGTATACATAATCAGAAAAAATACGTTGTTTCAAGTTAAAGAGTTAGTACAGTTTTCACAGTAGGTAGTGCATTTGCTTTGGAGCTGGAAGATCAGACCTCTGTGCATTCTATTCCCCCACCTGGGACTTGGATTCATTTTCCAGTACACTGAACTACAGTGTAGCATAATGTGGGTACTTTGTGTCTGACTATGCTGTCCTTCAGAAGAAATGTTATACTGAAGTCCCACCTTCATAAGCTGGCACTAACTTAGGTAGATGCAAAAGCTCCCACTGCACTTATTTAATAAAAGTAGAGTGGTTAATTAAATTTATTACATCAAATCTCAACAATTATATGACATAAACCTATTTCAGTAGCATGCAATATTGTTTCACAATGAAAGAATTTCTAGATAAGTATGTTCCATGTCCCATTTTTTATTACAAATTGCATTAGTAGATCTTGCACATCTAATTCTCCAAAAATGCAGATCTGTCTCAAATTAAGTAACTACTTAAATCTTTAACAGAAACATACAACTGGTGTTCACATGTTTTAATAGTATTCAAAAATTCCTTGACTATTACGTCATCTTAACTCTATTATAGTCAATAAAACATGGTCAATAGTTTGTAATAGTCCTCAAAAAACAATACATTTCTTTTATACTTTTATATAATAATGATTTTAGCAGGGAACCATTTATGTCTCAAATGCCAGAAAAAGTTCTGCATAATTGTATATTTCTCACATTGGCAGTCTTCTTTGTAACACTCTGAAAGTCAAAATATTTAATGATTCCCAACCAGATTAATTAAAAAACGTAATTACTACACCAGCCCAGTCATTTTGCAGCTACTTTCCACTGTTTGATTTTTAAAGAAAATGTCTCATTTCTAATTCTGTAAATCAACAAAGAATTAATTGATTACTTTATTTACATCTTTCTAATAGCTGACCATGATAGGTTGACAAGGTTTAAAAATGTATTATTTGTTACCTTAAATAATGTCTGTAAAAATACCATATGATAACTTAAAACTGGATGTATCATTAAGCAATAGTCCACAACTATGTGTGGGTATGGCAAGATTTATCTACAGTCAGTATAGTTTGATCACAGGTTTGAAACCTGAGAGATTAAACAAAGCCAAACATGCCTTATCCATACACAGTCATGGATTATTGCTATTATGCAATGACATTATTAAAGATAAAAAAGTCTTATCTTTTCTAAATAATGTCATTGCATAAAAGGACTTTAGTGTCCTTCTGCCATCATCTAAGCTAAGGCAGGTACTGTGCAGGGAGTGCTACAGAATCCTGAAAGACCAAAATACTGAAGACCAAAATCCTGAGACCAAAATCTTGAAAGTTCAAAATACTAAAAACTCAAAATACTGAAAACACACAGGATACCAACACTTGCTATATTCCAGCACAAATACCTACAGAAACTAATAAAACACAAACCATATGACTCTTCTGCAAGTATAAGCAGGGAGCAACCCTCCTGCACCCCCCATGTGGGGGGCTGCACCCCACACACCCCCTGCTACTTAAATATATCAACTCCAAAACTGCATTAAGTGTAGTTTAATGCAATTTTGAATTTGATAGATTTAAGTAACTTGGCGGTATGGGGAGCACAGGCCTCCACATGGGGGTGCAGGGGGGCATATAATTGAAGGATAATATGTTTCTGTATGCACTTGTGCTGGAATATAGCAAGTGTTGGTATCCTGTGTGTGTTCAGTATTTTGAGTTTTCAGTATTTTGAACTTTTGAGATTTTGGTCTCGGGATTTAGTCTTCAGGATTTGGGGCTTTCAGGATTCTGTAGTGCTCCCACTGTGCATGCATGCAGTGACTTTATACTTAAAAATGTAACACTGAAGTTATTGCAGTTTCTTGCTTGTTTATTTATTTATTTTTTATTTTTATTTTATTTTTTTTGTAGTGAAGAGTCCATTTTGGTGCCTTGAATGTCAAGGTGTTGAGTGGTGCTGAGCTGTTTCCTGTGCATAGTGTGCTTGTTCATTTTTTTTTATTATTAGTGTTATTTAAGGGATTGAGTAGTTTGTTAAGGTATCTTCTATGAAAAGTGAAAGTTGTAACGTCTGGTATCAAAAGCCATGAGATTCTTTCTTGGAGGTGTATAACCAAAGATTAAGAGGTAAAATCAACACACAATACAAAAAAAATATGGTTATCAATTTTGTTATTTGTTGTAAATAAACATATTATTTGCTATTGTGTGTGCTGATTTTACCACTTTATCTTTGGTAAGCTTCTGACTAGGCATGTAGTTTGTGTTTTAAAGTTGACTTATGTGCCTTTGTTTGCTGATTTTTCAGTTGGATTGTATTATAGGAGACTGCAGTATGAAGCATACCTTTCAAGTGTCCAGATTTTCACAGACTGCCCTTATTTTTTAGTGTGTTATTCATAAAATGTGTAGTTTTTCAACAAATAATTGAGGATTGAAGTAAATGATGCACATTTGAGTTTCAAATTTCAGGTCTTTCAGAAAAATATCTTGTAATAAAAAATCAATTATTTGAGTGACAGAGTTTATAAGAGCAATATTTAAAATCAGTTTCTGATTTAGAGCTTTTGTCATGCGATTATTTTTGACTTTATCGAGTTTTGTTGTATTTACAGATCAAGAGGAATAAAGTGTGGAAAATTATATTTAATACTTGAAATTCTCCTTAGCTGCATGGAGAAAAGCACTTGCCACAAGTCTGTTTTTATATTCAGAACTCTCAATTTACATTATGCATAATGACCGGTTTGTCCAGTCAGCATACATGTTTTTGAAAATGAAGTCTTTGTATAATATCCCAGCCACCATTCTGCTTAAAAAACATTTTAATGGGGTTTAATCTGTTTCCTTATATGCCAGGAAAAAAAGAAAATACCCAGATTCTTAGTTTCTAATTTTTCTACAGATACAATACAAGTTTTATAAATTCCTGGTGAAAATATGAATGTTTTTATAACTGCACTTTACCATTTTCAACATTCACAGAAAATATGTTCCCTTTTTGAACTTCACTAAGCATAGCTTATAAATTGTCTCCTCAATGCTCATAAACAACGTCCATAGACAACTGTATCGCTCATATAGAAAATGTACTTTTGATGAAAGCAATCCCCTCTATCTCTTCTAGAAACCTACAAAAAGTTTATAACTATTATGTAATTGTAAGAACTGCAATGGTTATTTCATTATGCATAATAAAAATAAAAAATGCTCAATTGTACCAGCATGTAAAATCATCTTTATATATAATTAATGGTGGAAAATTTCAGCATGTTGTTGACATAAAAATGTGAAACTGATGCACCACTGTAATTAAGTATATGCCAAATAAAAGTAAAATTAATGCGCATCCTTGTCACATGCCTCTCTGTGTATGTATTAATCTATCTAAAGCACAATAAATGCAAAGTTTTGCATAAGAATTTTCATAAACTTCTTTAGCACAACCCACTATTTTTGTGGTTAAGGCTAATAAGATGTATATTAATGATGTATGAGAAACAGAATCAGAGGCGTTTTCTATGTCTAAGATACACAGTAACACATATTCTTCTTGCTGATATACTCTACTCGTAGTCTTTTGCAATCCATGGCATTCTTGATACATTGACAGTTTACACAGAGAGTAAAGGCTGTGAGCTCTAGTTCCCATGGTACAGGGTTTGATTCCCTCAGCCCTCATGTGTCTGCTGTGTGACCTTGAACAAGTCACTTAATCAGAGAGTAGTCAGGTGCAAGTGGAAATTTGTGCTAGGCTTCTGAATGGTCTCCTGGATTGCAAGCCTAGTAACTACCTATGAACTCAAGTTGTCATTTAGTCACTGTATTTTTGCTGGTAAGTGAGATGTTAGTAAGCGTAAAATATATATACTAATAATTTATAGTTACAGTTAAGCAATGAAGTAAGCCTCCAGTAACCAAGATTCTCTATGTCTTTCCCCTTCCATATTAAAGCTAGTAAAGACACATAAGTAAACTGTTTGATAGAAAATGACACTCCTTGAAATATTCATTCGTAAAACACTTTGGTTAATAAGTGTGTTTTCCAATCTTCTTAAATTTTACAGTGAAAAATAATATATCCCATTTTGTCTGGGGGATGATGTACAACCTGCCTAATTTTGATTCAATGGATCAAAAGGGTATATAGTTATTTGTTTGTCTATCTAGTTATTTGTTTATTTATTTTATTTCCATTTGTTTAAGAGAATACTCATCCTGTGCCATGACAGACCCTTTTCAGCTGAGGCCTGGAGAGGAAAGTTCCACAGAGAAGTAACATATCCAATGCTAGTAGATTAAGAAAACTTAACATAAATTATGTCAAATATTTATTCAGTACAGTAATATTTAAAATCCAGGAAATTACTTTTAAATCCAAGGAATTATCACTTTTAATTTTCGTATATTGTTTTCATGTAGCTGCATAGGTCATGCCATATCTATAACTATAATGCTCTCTTCAGTAATAACCTTTGACCTTAGTGTATTCTTTATTCTGTTAGGAAAAATGCTACAATTCTTCGACTGTTTATATTTTCTTATATCTAAAGTATAAAGCATTAATGTTTTCTCTATTTCTATAGCTTCTTTATTTTAAAAAGTATCTTCTTTTACTAAAACCACTCTATCATATTCTTGCAGTAACTTTTGATGTTGTTGAAATGCCATCAGTCAAAATAAAGCATATTTTGTACTTGAGGACTAAGCAGTTGCTACAGTTATTCTACACAAATCACATTGGATTGGACTATGTGCTGTTTATGTAACTTCCTATTTTATTTATTTATGTATTTACACTTTGTTGCTCTGGCTAGTTTGACTAGACAAGTGGCTTCTTTTCAGGGCAAACCTTGGGTAGTAGTCATACTTACTACAGGGATTTGTTCAGGATGCTAGGGGGTGTCCTTACTCTGTTTCACACATAGGTTCATAGGTTGGTGCTAGGCTATAGGCCCTAGGGCCTATACAAGCCTATCCATAACAACTCCATGGCTATTTCTTCCCACAATATTTACTTCCCTGGACCCCTGTCTAGCAGGGTGACTGACGTCATCCCTGAGGTGAATTTCCTATCTCCCATTCAATCGTCAAGGTTCCCTTTGAAGAGGGCCAAAGAGGCACTCTGCTTGACATGTATGGGCAGTCTATTCCAGAGTCTGGGGAGTCTCCGGGTCAGGAACCTATCCCTCCAGCATGTTTGTTCATTGTGATGACAAGGTTTATATCCCTGGAGCATGTGGCTCTGAGGGATTGGGATTTCTTTAAGTGTAGCATGTCCAACAGCTCTGGGTTTGACTTGGCCTTGTATGTTAAGCAGAGATCGCCTCTGAGTTGACAATATGCGACAGAGTATAGCTGGAGTTTTTTTAGATGGTCAGCATAGGGCATCTGCTTTAGGCCTGTGATTCTTTTAGTGAGGTATTTCTGCAGCCTTTCCAGTTGTTGCAGATGTCTTGAGCAGTACATACCAAATGGGGCATTGTATTCTATAATGAGTCTAATGAGGGATGAGTACAGTGGGACAATAACCTTCTTTTTTCTGGATGAAATGCCCTTAGTGATGAGGTGTGTGACACAGAAGGATTTCCTGACTGTTGTGGTGATATGGTTATTGAAGGTGAGACCACTGTCCACCTGTGTCCCTAAGTCTCTTATCACACTTTCAGTGTTTAGTGTACTGCCACCTATGTGGTAATTCACAGGTACATGTTTTTTTCCCAAAGGGGATAACTATATATTTCCAAACACCTGTTTCTGTAAGGCCCTTTTGTAGAATATCCACATCATTTGAGGATTCAATAATGGCTCCCAGTTTGCAGTCATCTGTGAACTTTGTTAGCCAGAGTCCCTTAGTGTTGGCCTGTACTTCAGAGAAGTAGTTGCCAAACAAGAGCAGTTCCAGGACTGAACCTTGAGGTACTCCACTTGTCATTTTTCTGGAGCTGGATTTGGAGTCAGCTACTTTTACAATGTGGGTTCTGTCAGTAAGCCAGTTGGCAACCCATCGAGTGACATAGGAATTAATGCCCAGGTTAGTAAGTTTATCTATGATTCCAGAGTGAGGGATGGTGTTAAAGGCCTTGGTGAGGTCCAGATAGGCTGTGTGGACTACCTTACCCTTGTCCACAGCTCTTGAGACTGATTTGAAGAAGGCATTCAGGTTCAGGAGACAAAATTGGCCCTTCACAAACCCAAACTGGGTGGGGTCCAGTGTTTGAAGGTTGCCAATGTCTCTGTTTATAAGTTGCATGATAATACCTTCTATTGCCTTGCAGATCAGGATCATCTGACTGATGGGGTGGTAGTTTCCAGGATCCAAGTTGGATCCCCACCTTGTGGAGTGGGACAACTGTCGCTGTGCAGTACCTAGTGGGCACAAAGCCTGAGGTGAGGCTATGATTAAATATGACACTTAAGTGAGGTGCCAGTTCACTTTGTAGTTCATCTAGTACACAGCCAAGGATGATGTCTGGTCCCATGGATGCTGTTTTCTTAGCTTTGGAGAGTGTGGTTTTTACCTGTGTGGCTGTTATTGCCAGAATTTGGCAATCTTTCAGTATTGACATAGACCCTTTAGTGGGTGAGAGTGGGGTGAAGTTGGCACTGAATCAATCTGCCAGGATATTGGCAATATCCTTGGGATCAGTATATTTAATGCCATTCTGTTGTAGATCAGAGTAGATCTGTGCATTGCCGTTTAGATTCTTGATATAGCAATAGAATGCCTTGTGGCTGTCTTTGGAATCTTTGGCAATTTTATTTTCGGAACTAACTTTGGAGGATTTTATGAGGGATCTCAGCTTCTTACTGAGGCTGGTAAGGGAGTTTTTTGCATCCTGAGATTTTCCTCTTTCCTGCAACAGTTTCTTCCTTTTGTTGTAAAGTTTGTTTATGGCAGGGGACCACCAGACTGGCTTCCTTTTTTTGGAGGAGAGCATCTTGGTTCTATTTGGGATGGCACGATTCATGCACAAGTGGATGTGCTCATACAGTGCCTTAGTGTAGGATTCAGCAGTCAAACTTTCAGTTCCCATCTGCATGGGTGTCATGAGTTTTGTCACTTCTGACTTGAGTAGCATGAAGTTGGATTTGGAGAAGTTTTTTACAGAGGTTTCCTTACTGGGGGTTGGGGTAGGGATGTGGATGGCAAGGCTGATTAGCTTATGGTCAGACCTGACCAACGAGGGGGTGACCATAGGTGTGGAGCATCAATTTCCCATGTTGGTAATGACCAGGTCTAGGATATTGGAGCCCCTGGTGGGACTATGGATTAGTTGATCCAGGGTATTGGAATTTATGAATTCCAAGAACCGTTGTGCAAAGGTGTTGGTACACGAGTAGTTTTCCCAGTTAATGGCAGGGTAGTTAAAATCACCTAGCATTAGGGTGTTTGGTTGTATTTTAATATTTTCCAGTATGTTTAGAAAGGTGTAGTGAGAATCTTGGGGCATGGTGGGAGATCTGTAGCAAGCTACAATTTGGATTGCAGTCTTACCTAGTGTTAGTTGCACCTGGAGAATTTCAGACGCATTGTGTTGGGCAACTAGCCTGGTGGTGTGAATATCCTTGGTGAATATGGACACTTCTCCACCTTTAGTGTTTCGGTCCTGGTTTGGTGGCCGAAAAGTGTGGTAAGAGTTGTAGCCTGGTATTGCAGGGGTGCTCTCTGGAGCCTTGAACCAGGTCACAGTTACTGCACAGATATTGATGTTCTCCATTTTTTGGAGTGCCTTGAGAGAGTGCATTTTGAGGTTTAGACTTTTAGCATTGAGTAGCATTACCTTCAAATTTTGCATGTTTGTACCTGTTACAGTGGTGGTTTTGTCATTTGAACTTTCCCTAAAAAAGGCACTATAGGGGTGTCAAGAGCCTGAATCCCAGGGCGACAGGTGCAAACCATCTCTGGCAAAGCATCGTGGTCTGTCGATCATGTCGTCCCAGGCAGACAGATACTGGATCCCCTTTGAATGACACCAGAAGCTTACTCAGTTGTTGAAGTCAGTCATTTTGTCCTTATACTGTGGTATCATTCTGGGCAAAGGCAGGATGCTACTCAGGGCTAGGGTCATACCTGCCTGGGCCACATGATCCAAGAGCTCTTCCATGTCTCTTTTCATGTAGTCCAGGGAGGTACATCTCAAGTCATTCACTCCAACATGGACAATGACAGAGACATATTTGTACTTGTTGTGGAGTGATTTGAGTGCATGCATTATGTGGCGGATCCTAGCAACCAATGGGCAGCTGACTGTAATTTTCTCCTTATTCAGCCTGGTGAGTGGGACATCAGTGTGCCTGACTATAGACTCACCTATGACTAAAGTGTTGGGTATGTTGTCTTGCCTTAGGGGCTGTTGTTGGGTGGCACACTGGTGTTGTGAGCTATGTGACACTTTGATTGTGACTGGTGTTTGCATTTCAGCTTTGGAGGTCCTTGTTGCTTGGGCAGGTTACTGTTAAGGGCCTCTGCATATGAGAGTTTAGTGTTGCTATGTGAGGGTGTTGGTGGTGTGGGTTTAGAAGGCTATGTGTTGCTTGAGGTGTAGTGTAGGTGTTAACCTTCTTCTCTTGACTGTCTAGCACAATCTTGGGTGGAGAGAGCTTTGCTTCCAGTTTGGCTATGTAAGTGCATCTCTCACAGGTTGTAGTGTTGGGTGGTAGGAGGAGAGGGTTGTCTGTGTACATGAGGCAGTTGCTGCATTGTCCCATTATACCCAGATTCACCAGGTGGACAGGAGAAATCACTGGAAGCTGACCCTTGGACATGCCTGGTTTGGTGCTTTTTTTTTAAAGTACAAGAGCTGTTTTCCCTTACCTTAGCAAGGTGGTTTGCAATTATAGGCTGTTTAGTGCCTACGATTAATTCCTCCTTATTAACAAGGAGAGTTGAGTGTTTGTATCAGTTTAAGGCTTCCTAGTGCTTTCCAGCAGGTTTTAAAGCAAGTGCTAGTCACAGGGATGCTTAAAGGTAAGATAAAAAATGGTTTATCCTAAACACTGCAGTGTGCACTAGAGGAGTTAGACATGAAAGTAAGTAACTTAAGTTTTACCTGTCTTAAAAGTTAAGTTTTAGTGGAGAGTCACTATTTTTAAAACAGCAAGATAGATTGAAAGGGGTGGTCACTTTTGTATTCTGGTACTATGAAATACAGTAGGATGGCCAATAAATTTAAATAGTTGAAGGGGAGTGATTTCACAAAATGATAAATTTGCACTTACTCACACAAGCCAGTAAAAGCAGAGAGGAAATTAGATATATGGTCAAATTAACATAAGGGGCAGGCAACTAGAAAAATGGTGGTGTTTAAGAACATAACAGTAACCGGGTGGGAAAAAAATTTCTGCCTGACTCACAAGAGACAGAGCTGTAGTTTCTTTTCAAGTTTTAATATGTAGTTAAAAGCAAAATACAAGTAAAACACAAGGTAAAGAAAACAAATCACGGTATTCAAAATAGAAAAAGGCAATAAAGTAATACAAAATACAACAAATAAAAATCAAACTAACCTTTCCCTCACAGCAAAGTGTAGCAGAGTCTGGGTGAGCCTTTCTAGTAAAGCCCATCTCAGGGCAAATCCTGGGCAGTATTCATACTGACTACAGGGATTTGTTCAGAATACTAGGAGGCTTCTCTACTCTGTTCCACACATCTCATGGCAAACCCTGGGCTGTATTCATACCAACTACAGGGATTTGTTCAGGGCACTAGGGGGCTTCCCTAATCTGTTTCACATATCATACAGTTTCTGAATGATGGCAATGCATTGATAACTGATTGCAACCCCTAATACTTTGCACCTGGGAAGGCTGCCCCCTTCACCATACCCAAGCTACACCTCTGCATTCATATAACGTATATAAACAAGAAGTGTAAAATGGCAATGTTTTTGACTTTTTGGCTTTTCTATCTCTAGACATGTCCATAAAGCTATGTGATCTGAAAAACAATCCCCTACAATCTTACTGTCTAATTCTTAGAAATTGCAACTTTTGAAACTATAATGTATTCATGTTGAGCAATAAATCCAGCAATGACTGTAGCCATGTGGATCTCTCCCAATGAAATAATGTATTTTAAGTAAATCTTGACACTTTCTTACAACAGCATCCTTAATGATGTATATTTTCTCTTTTTTCCGTCTCCAAAGTGGAATTAAAGTCTCCATCCTATATACATCTTCTTAAAATTCACCCACAGTTCCAAACTATTTTACAGCTATTAATTGGGCTAGTATGTGTATAAACATATATTGTCCCCTATCTATGTCCTTGATAAGTCATACCCAACATTAATACCCAGCCATATCACATAAATATATAATAGTTTAATTTGTTAGTTCAGAATGAAAGATACTATAACAGAACAGACGTCTGTAACAATTGATCAATATTTACTGCTATGTAAATATGTATCTAACAAAATTAATTTTTCAAAGCTACCTTTTGAGAATCGTTTACTAAATGAAACTATATATACAATGCAGAAGGTTATGAACCTGATGGTAGTGACTACATCAAACAATAATTAATTAATTAATTAATTAATTAATTAATTAATTAATTAGAGAATGTTCATCACCATCTCACACTGAAATACCATCTAGATGGTACAGCTTTTAAACAATTCTATCTAGGAAAGGTTTCAGCATTTATTGTTAATGTTTTAGCAATTATTTCACTGACCTTTGCTCCATATATTTATTATTTTGCCTACCACTGTCTACAAGAGTAAATACAATCTTTGTTAAACATATATATATATATATATATATATATATATATATATATATATATATATATATATATATATATCATGGATTAATATAAGCAGATGAAGTCTAATATACTCCTCTGACTATGAGAAGAGCTGGTAGTCCTGGACCATATCAGAATTTGAGGGTTCATATGGGTCTCTGTCTGCATAGCTGGAGCTGAAATTCCCCACTGAAAAAAATGGTACATTTTCATTTTGAAACTGGTGAAAATGTTTCTTCCAAATATCTGCCTGCGTTTTCTACCCATTGAAAGGCTGGCCATACCAAAACCATAAAATACAACTTAGTTTTAATGACAACAATATGAAATATATATATTTTAAAATACAAGTTTGAGGTATTTTGTATTAAATAGCATATCTGTGCTTAAACTCTAGTAATTTTTGCTTGATATTGGTGATTAGACAAGCAGGGTTATATTTTTGTGAGACTGTACCAGCTGAAGGAATGATCACATCGCTACTGTTTTATATACAGACTTGAAATGAATTGTTTATAAAGGACAGCACAGTTCCATTCATTCATTCATTGCACATTTTCCACTGCAGCCTATAATTTCATAGAAATTATCCCAAAATTGTATTATTTCTTCTACAGGAAAGCTGATGATTGCAGTATTTTGACTTCGCTTTTTCATACTTATTATAGTAATATCAGGCACTAATTTGTATTTATTTATGTTTTGCAAAAACTGGTAGAAAGTGTGTGACATATAAATACCACCTGCATTAAAAGATACAGTTTGTATCCTTCAGTTTTTGTTCACTTAGAATACAGAATGAAAGGAGCATACAACTTACAGATCCCTAGATTCAAATACACGACTGAGTGCACTGTCCTCCTGTTCTTTTCACTGTGCTAATTTGTTTCCTTTCTTTTAGTTTGTTATGTAATGCTGTAAATTTGTAGATTAGGCTGGAATAAATTCTATCATTACCTGCAGCTACATTCGGAATAATTACAGCAAAGGAAGTGTTAATGCCAAGTGAAGTGTGATGGCATTTTCAAATCAATAATCAGATTTGTTTGTTTGTTCCTTTACTCTTCCCTAGGGGCCAAACACAATGATTTCTGATTAAATGCCAACCAGAGATGAAAAGAAGCCAGCATATAGAGGAAGAGAGAGATGGCGTACGTTACCTTATTCAAGGACAACGATAAATCCTGTGCTCTGGCTGTTTGGTTTGTTTCTGGAAAAGTGAAGGCGATTCAAAAATATTTCAAAGTTACTTTATACAAGAAGCATTAAATAATATATTAAAGTCTTCTTGGATATGAATCATAGAGAAATGCATAGTTTTTGGTTAGTTAATTCATTTGGCTATACAATGTGATAGTACCCCATAGTACCCAATAGATCATGGTCAGTATACAATGCTACATTCTAGCATGGCTGCCTATTGCCTTGGCATTACCTGAATGGGGCACTGGGACTTTTTGGTGCAGAACTCACAGCCAAGCATTAAAAAAAGTTAACTGAAGTCTTCCAGCATCCTTTGTGTAAGACAGTTAGGCACCATCATTGAAGTATAGTGTAACAAACAAAATGGCTACTAGAAATGCTCCACTATAAATAGCAGTAACCATGCATACATGGGAAGCAACATAAATGGAAGCAAAGACTAGAATGCAAAAGATCTGCCAAAATAGCCTAGACAGTGATGTATGATTAACTATGATGGTCCTTCCCTAATTCATTCCGGTTCCTGCAAAAAAAGTGTGCACCACATCACATCTAATATGGAACAATTCAGCTTACAGACAGCTGTGATGTGTAAATTGCATTTAGTCAAAGCATCTCAAAATGATATATTTTTAAATAGGATGCAGTCCCTGTGCACAAGGTGGGGCGCAGCACACCTGCGTGCTTAAAACGGATATGGTAACCTCAGGTGTCGTGTGTCTTCAGAATAAAGTTGTTAAAGTCATCAGTCCAAGCACATTCAGCAAAACATGCTCGATGGAGTTTAGATTTCTAAAAATCCAGTTGAGGAAATGAATACCATTTCATTATTATTTTTAAGAATTGTACAAAAATAAAGTTGCATTTGGAAATCATTCAAATAAATTGCCGTTGCAGACCTGCCCACCTAGTAACAGACATCGGCCGTCTGTGTAAACTGATTCCAGTTAAGTTGCAGAGGCACACGTGATCAGATGGTCAGCCTTAGTCATAGTATTTTTCCTTCCTTCATCTAATCAGTCTGAGTAATTCTGAAGGCATTTAGACAAACTAATTAAAAAAAATTAGACATGCAAGGTGTGATAACATGTTCTGCAAAAATATACATAGTTATTCAACAAGTTTGGCATCACTATTTCTGGAAAAGAGAAACTGCCAGCTTTGCAGATGTTATAGTAACCATTTAGTATTTCTCTTTCTTTAAATATTAAAAAGAAATCTTGCTTCTAAGCCCAGACTGTGAATTATGTCTTCAACATGCTGTAGCAGTAGTTTTCTGGAGTGAGGAAATATGCTCTGTTGTGCATTAAGGATGTTATGAAAAACTAACTGAACCCCCCTTTATTGCATTAGCAGATCCATATGATATTTATTAAGCCCCCTTTCAGATATTGATAATTATAGCATCTGTGTATTGAGAAGCAAAGTGCTTTCCCAGTCATGTGTTGGGAATATAGCTTCAGTTATTTTGTTCGTAAATATGAGGGATCCTTATCTTTGTATCTATGTCTAATTTGTAATATCCTGTAAACATGTTGCATGATTCACAGGTACTTTTTCATAACTTACTTTTTTAGCCATGTTGCATAGCTGCAATTATGATGCCAAGACTAATTTGACAGGCAAGGCTGGCAGCTACTAGAGAGATGTTCCTCAGTTCATCTCTTGACCTCTTCCTCCTAACATTCACATAGCTAATGTCATCTGGGAAGATAGCGATATAGTCCTCAACAAATGGGAGTTTGAAGCATCCTTAGGTACAGATGCAAAAAACATTGTTGATGTTTTTTTTCTTTTTTTGTTTAGTGTTTTTTTATGAAGCATAGCATAGTAAGTTATGTCTGCTAGGTATTGCAGAGAATTATGACTGAGTTTTATCATGTTTCTTCCTATGGTCCAGGGTTTGATTCCCTTAGCATCTATTCGCCTACTATGTGACTCTGGGTAAGTTACTTAATCAGACAGAGCTCCCAGGCTAAGTCTGAAAAACAGACAATGTGGGATCTCAGGCTGATACTTATGTTTCCTCTGTGCCATGAAGGAATTTATGTGAAAACAATGTACATTTTTAGCACAGTGTTGTCAGTGTTGTAAAATCAAACTACTTTTCAATAACACAATTAATTGGTCTACAACCCCTTAAGTTTTTGAGTAATAGTAGCAGATAAGTAGGGCTATACAATCACATTGTTATTGTATAGGAGACCTCAAGTTCTTCTTAATACTGACAGATAACTGAGTTAATGACGAATTCATGGAGATATACATCCAAGAAAGCAGTTAGCCTAATTACATCTGTGCTAACTTCCCTGAGACAGGTTCTTCCATTTTACATGTCAGATATGTACCTATTAGATCTGAGAGCTTCCAGCAGCTCTCTGTCACAAGGGCAAACATCATCACTTGCAAGTATGTTCCACTACTGACATGTCTTTGACATAACCTTTGTTTTTGCACTTCAAACTACTTTCTTGTTGTGAAAGCAATTTGTTTTCTCTACCACTAACCAGAAGCTGTGTTTTCAAAATACATATGTAAATATTTGTTTCTCTTTATATAACTTTTTATAAACACTTCCCTTTCTTCACAAAAATTGCAATTGATATCTACACATTCATTAATGCACACCTTTACTTTTCACATATTTTGTAATCAACTTCATTAATACAATAAATGACATCCTTCCCTGCACTTAAAATGTTGGTAGGTGGTCTTAGGAAAACAATATATCTTTGCCCTTTTGTACCCACACACATTTTGATAAATTAACAAATATCTGTTTGTCCTCTAATCACATTCATTTATACAAATAACCTGAGGTTCATAGGTTCATAGGTAAGTACTAGGCTATCGGCCCAAGGGCCTATGTAAGCTTAGCCAACAAGGTTCCCTGGCTTACGCCACCCAAGAAAGTTATTTTCCTGTGCCACTGTTGAGCAGAGACACAGAAGTGATCCCCAGGATGTATTTCCTATTTCCCATCCACTCATCAAGATTTTTCTTGAAGAGTGCTAATTAAGAACTTTGCTTGACATAGATGGGTAGCCTGTTCCAGAGTATGGGAATTCTCTGGGACAGGAATCTATCCCTCCAGCATGTCCTGTTTATTGTGGTGACAAGGCTTAGGTCCCTAGAGCATGTAGCTAGGAGGGAATGGGATCTCTTTAGGTGTAGCATGTCCAACAGCTCTGGCTTTGACATAGCTTTATATATTAGGCAGAGAACACCTCGGAGTAGGCGATATGCTATGGAGTAATGCTGGAGTTTTTTGAGGCGGTCAGTGTAGGGCATTTTTTTGAGGCCAGTAATCTTCTTTGTGAGGTACTTCTATGGCCTTTCCAGCTGCTACAGATGTCTTGTGAGGTACATTCCAAAAGGGGTGTTGTAATCTATAATGGGTCTAATGAGTGTTGAGTAGAGGGGAACAATGTCCTCTTTTTTCCTGAATGAGAACCTTTTTATGATGAGGTGTGCCACGTAGAAGGACTTCCAGACTACTGTGGCGATGTGAATATCAAAGGAGAGACTACTGTCCACCTGGGTCCCAAGGTCTCTTATCACACATTCGGTGTTAAGTAGATTGCTGCCTATGTGGTAGTTCATGGGTACAGAGTTTTTACCAAAGGGGATGACACTGCACTTTTTGGCATTGAGCTTGAGGCCATGGCTCTGACACCAGGCATCTGTCTCAGCAAGGCCCTTCTGTAGGATGTCCACATCATTTGGGGACTTGACTATGGCTCCTAGTTTGCAGTCATCTGCGAACTTCGTTAGCCAGAGGCCTTCTGTGTTAGCCTGTACTTCAAAGAAGTAGATACCAAACAGGAGAGATCCCAGGACGGAACCCTGTGGTACTCCACTTGTCACTGCTTTGAGGTCAGATTTGGAGTCTGCAACTTTTACAGTGTGAGTTCTGTCAGTGAGCCAGTTGGCAACCCATCTTGTGACGTAGGGATTTATACCTAGTTTCGTGAGTTTAGCTATAATTCCAGAATGGGGGATGGTGTCAAAAGCCTTAACGAGGTCAAGACAGGCTGTGTGAACCACTTTACCCTCATCTACAGCTTTGGTGACTGCCTCAAAGAAGTCGATCAGGTTCAGGATGCATGATCTGCCTTTCACAAACCCGAACTGGGTGGGATACAGAGTTTGGAGGTTACCAATGTTTTTGTTTATGAGATCCATGATGATACATTCCATGGCCTTGCAGACCAGGCTCATCAGGCTAATAGGTCGATAGTTCCTGGGATCAGTGGTGGCTCCCCCTTTGTGGAGTGGGATAACTGTTGCTGTGTGCCATTCAATGCCATTCAGTGGGCAGAAAGCCTGATGCGAGGCTATTATTGAACATGGTGCTTAAGTGGGGGAGCCAGTTCGTTCTGAAGTTTGTGTAAAATGCAGCCTGGGATGTTGTCCGGTCCCATAGATGCTGTGTTTTTGGCTTTAGAGAGTGCAGCTTTTACCTGCATAGTTGTGATTACAGGGACTCTGCATTCTTCCTGTATAGATATGGGCCCTTTAGGGGGTGAGGGGGGGGGGTAAAGTTAGCACTGAACCTATCTGCCAGGATGTTGGCAATATCAATTGGTTCTGTAATTTTCGTGCCTTTGTGCTGTAACTCATAGCAGATCTGGGTGTTGCCATTGAGATTCTTGACATAGCTATAGAATACATTGTGGTTGTCCTTAGAATTAGTGGTGATTTTGTTTTCATAGCTAGCTTTGGAGAATCTTATAAGGGATCTCAACTTCTTACTGAGGCTGACCAGGGAGCTCCTCCACTCATGGGATTTTACTCTGTTTTGCAACAGTTTCTTCCTTCTGTTGTACAGTTTGTTTATGGCAGGGGACCACCAGATTGGCTTCCTTTTTTTGGAGGATAGTGTCTTGGTTCTGTTTGGGATAACACGATCCATGCACGCATGTAAGTGTTTATAGAGTGCATTTGTGTAGGATTCAGCAGTTGTAACTGTATTGTCCATCTGCATGGGTGTCACGAAGTTCACCACTTCTGTCTTAAGAAGCATGAAGTTGGCTTTGGAGAAATTTTTTACCATGGTTTCCTTAATGGGGGGTGGGGGCGGGATGTGGATGTCAAGGGTGATTAGCTTATGGTCGGATCGGACCAACGAGGAGTTGACTTCAGGTGTGGAACACCGGTCACTCATGTTGGTAATGACTAGGTCTAGGATATTGTTGCCCCTGCTGGGGGTGTGGATAAGTTGATCTAGGTCATTGGAGTTTTAATTCCAGAAAGCGTTGAGCTAAGGAGTTGGTACATGAGTAGTTTTCCCAGTTAAAGGTGGGGTAGTTGAAGTCACCCATTATTAGGGTGTTTGGTTGAACCCTAATATTTTCCAGTACATCAAGAAAAGAGGAGTGGGAATCCTGGGATCTGTAGCAATCTACAATTTGGATTGCAGTTTTGCCCAGAGTTAGTTGCACTTGGATAACCTTGGATGCATTATGCTGACCATCTAGCCTGGAGGTGTGGATATCCTTAATGAATATGGACACACCTCCGCCTTTGGTGTTTCGGTCCAGGTTACATGGCCGGAAAGTGCGGTATAAGTTATAGCTTGGTAGTGCAGGGGTGCTCTCTGGAGCCTTGAACCAGGTCT
>NC_056746.1:1346724799-1346849799 GCF_019279795.1 Protopterus annectens
AAACATGGTACTTATAAGTGTAATAATTGCATGTCCTGTAGATACATAGATGATTCAAAAGTAATTAAACATCCTGCCACTGATACGAACTTTACATTATGTGCCTATGGCAACTGTAATACTAAGAATATTATATATTATGCAAAGTGTGTGAAATGTGACGGGTACTATGTGGGGATAGCAAATAGGAGGTTGAGGGATCGGATAGCTGACCACATGAGTGACATACGATACAAGGTTATTACGAATGTCTTGTATAAACATATATTTGAAACAAATGGTGAACACTGGTCTTGGTTTGTTATTTTAAAGCTAATATTGTTACCATTAATAGGTGGGGATGTTAAGCTGTTGACAGAAACTGAGGAGATGAAATGGATCCTCAGATTTAGAGCATATTTGCCCCTTGGGTTAAATGGTGCTTTTACATTGAAACCACTGTTAAAAGGTTTTAAATGCAAAGGTCTGATCATGTGACTTATAGTTGTTATTTAAGTAATTGAATTTTAATTGTATGTAGTACTCGCCTGAAGAAGCCAGTGTGGTGAAAGTCTTGTACTTGCAAATAAATTGGTTTTGGTGATGTGCTTGAATTTTATGGCTTTATTGTACTTTTTCTTATATTTACATGAGTATCTAAACAGAAAAGGTCTGAGATATCAACATTGTGAATGAGAATGGCCAGGCTGCAGAACTGGGTCATTTCAACTGAAAGGACATATGACAGGTACGGTGCAAATGACTGAGCTTTTGGGAACACTGAGCAAAAGAAGGTGGCCAGAAGTAATATTGTGATTTTGTCTGACAGCTTCTACTATACATTGCAAAATCGTTCAAGAACTGCTGAAGAGAAATGCCAGCCAACTCAAAATTCACAGGGCATTGTAAAAGTGAAAATTCACAGCTCCAAATTTGTTGGACAGGTCAAGGCATAGTTCTCTACTGTAGCTTGCAAATAGAGCACCCCTGAAGTGAGGGGTTGGCTGATTTTCATTCGCAAGGAATTGCAGTGTTCACAGCGTTAAATTCTTTCAACAGGTCAACAAAGACTGAGGCTATCCTGAATAAAATGTAAGCTTTTCCCTGTGTAGTCTCCTCTCCTGTATTATTTATATCAGGCCACATATTATAAGGTTCATATGCTCATTTGTTTCCTACAGGACGAATTCTCTCAGATCCGGTTGGGTGAGAACCATACCGAGGTGCCATCATCCAGGCAGACGTGGTTATTGGAGCTCTCCATCTCTTTGTTTATCTCTCTCTCTCTCTCTCTCTCTCTCTCTCTCGCTTTCTGGGGTATCCTGGTATTGAGACTACATCTGATGTAAGACCTAACCCTTCCTGTCTCGCATTGACATGTTTACTTATGTAACTGTAGAGACAACCTATGTTCTATCAGATACACATGCACTCTCATGTAGTTGAGAGGAGATACTATCACCATCTTGACTAGCCACGCCCATGTTGCTCCTGCAACGCCGTCCATACTATGATTCCATCCATGCCCCCTAGCAGTGGTCAGGTCACGAATGATTGCAAGAGAAAGCTGAGGCCTTCCTCCCCATCTCCAGAATGGCCATTACCCATCATTCCAGCTGTGCAGTCAAACACACAACTTGTTAATTGAATTTGGGTCACCTGAGGTGTAGTGAAGAATGCGTCCCTGTATGCCACTGGTGTAGCAAAAATAAGCAAATAGTCACCAAAACTCCCAGCAGAAACACAGCAGAGGTATAGAAGCCATATAAATGCTTCCCTTTCAGTATGCCAGTAATACCTGAGACAGAGCAATATTAACGGCAGTCCAAATTGTAAATATCACAGACCAATAATTGAAGAATAAAAGCATGGCTTATATAAAGCAAAGTTAGCACTTTCACTGTAAAGCTTCATCAGACCATAATTACAAACACTGAACCAACTTTTAAATACTACCTGCCAAGTAAAATTGTGCATTTTTTCACCAATGAAATTCAAACATGTCACAAGTTGTTAAGCTATTGTGTGCACAGCAAAAAACTTCAGTGGCAAATAAATAAAACATTATGAAGACAAATCAAAAAAGACATATAAAAATCACCTTCTTCAATCATTGGTCTGTGATATTTACAACTTGGACTGCCGTTAATATTGCTCTGTCTCAGGTATTATTGGCATAATGAAAGGAAAGCCCTTATATTGCTTCTATACCTCTGCTGTGTTTCTGCTTGGATTTTTGGTGACTTGAATATTTCCTATGTTATTCCCATGCAGTTAATTGCCAGGGACCTTTTATTTTCTGCTTCAAAAATAAGTAAAATTTAACATGGCTGTTTCAGTTTGCAGCCACTAAAAATATCAAACTAAGTAGAGGCAATGATCTTTTTAGTTAACATTTTGCCATCACATGTCTTCCACTGGAACAGAGCTACAATAAAACACAATCTATATTCATATGTGCATTTTGGTTGGCATACTAATTCCTGGCTTTTTACTAGTTGTTAATGTGTCTTTTGCATATTGTTGATTGTGTTTTTCTTTGTTAATGTCATGATTTTTTGTGTACTGCACTTTTTGAATTGCTCGTTACTTTTGCTGCGCATGTACTGATCTGCTCATAACATTCTAAAATGACATCTATAGAAGATGCCAACAGGCTACAGAGAAGGAAGGAAAGACCACAAAGGCCTCTGTAATCTGGATTCTGAATGATTCAGCACACTACAAAGCCTTCCTCAGCTTCTTATCAGCAAACACAGTATACCAGACTCTGGTGAAAGAAGGAGACATCCATGTGAGCTTGAGTTCCACTGAGGAATCAGACTGCTTTATTTTAATTTTCTGGCATCTCGTAGAGCATAGGCTTAATTTTTTATTAGACAGTTTGTGTGGAGGCAGTCTTAGAAATTTTAATTAGAGATTTGCTTAACTTGGCAATCTTCAGTGCTATGCTATAAACTGCATTCTAAATCACAATACATAGAAATCACCAATTAGCTACAGAGAAGGAGGAGAAGACAGCAGAGTCCTTTTCCATTTAGATCAATGGTTCCTAGGACCAAGTTTGAGGTTTTCCAGCCTCTGCTGACAGTGGAGGGTTCCATGTACCAACTATCTGAGCTAGAGTTCCACTGAGGGATCAGACTACCTGATTTTGATTGGTTGGCTTCTGTTGGGGCATAGAGTTCATTTTGACTGGCAAGCTTCGACAGAGGTGGCATGTTACAAACTTTAAACAATCACAAGTGTGTTGAGCTCAGCACTTTGCTTCACTGAGTGTTGCTGAGCAGTATAACTGCTATCGGGTAAACAACAAGACAGCATAGCCAATAACAAGCAAGGAACCTGTAAACCATGTTGTAGATTATATACATTTCAGGGCCTTTTCTCTGTCTTATTATCTAAGCACAGTGGCGCTATTGTGGTTGATTTTATTGCTAAGCTTGAATTTAATACTTTTCTGACAGTTATTCATTAATTCCTTGACTACTGCCATAGTAATTGAACCACAGCCATATTTTGCTACTTTGTGTCTGCCTATTAGTTGATTGGTCTTTTGCCATTTTGGGCTCATATACTGTGTTATTAACTAAATTCCTTTTGGTACATATTACTGCATATTCATTAGCCAATGGTCAGCATTCAGTTGGCACCAGCTCTTTGGCCATTTAACACCAATTTCTTTTGTTCAGCATGCCTAATTGTGCATGCTGACTTGTTAGGAGTGTGATTTCTTTGGGTTGAGGTGTAATCAGTGGCTGATGTACTGCTGCTGAGTAAGAAAGCATGACGCTTTGCTTCCTGCAGTAATGTTAGTTGATAGTCACTATTTTTGTTTACCTGCTATTGTTATTGCTAGCTTCTACTTCTGACACACTTCCCCTTTCTTGATATACCTCTAAATCCTAGAGGTTTCTCTTCATATTGTCAGCCTTGTTATCCACACTTTCACCCCTTTAGTGTCTGCATTTTAGCCACTCACTAGCCTATATCTACTACTGAAAAACCAGTTAAACTATTTGTAGCCCAGTAGTGTACCTACCCAGCCTGAGTGACTGACCTCTGATTACCACCACCCCAGTCAGCCTTGTCAGCCAGTGCCTCATTCTCCCCTTCTGACTACCAGCTGTGACGCCACAGACTATTTCCTTGGCCTGTCTAAACTTTCTAGCAATCCTGAGACAGTACAACCACTGTCTCATGTTTACTGGCAATCACTAATATTACCCAATTCAAAAATCCATCTGCAAGGGATCATTTACATACAGAAAATAGTAGCAGATCTGTTGAATCTTATTAATAAACATACATTTGTGTATGCAGAGAGTGTAAAAAATTACCCCAGCAGTCAGACACTTGACAAAGGACCTCAGCAACACAGCCTCATAATCATAAAACCCACTACTCACATAGCTGCACCAATACCCATACCTACAACCACTGCAACATCATATACTGTTGTAAGGAATCACCAAGCTAAAAAGGCATTGACCTTAAAAGAGACAGACCTTACAGCCAAAAATAAATAATATCACAAATGTTCCAAGCACTGGTGACTCCATTATCAGGCAAATAGACTGTACAATTAATAGACTACAAGGGAAACTTAGTCGGCTCTCTGCTACTATGATTAGCATTATCACCTGCCCTGAAGTGTCTAAGATATGAGTATGACCTTGTCATTGCTTATGTTGGGGTGAATGATCTGAGGTGGTCCACTTTGGAAGAGATGCAAAAAGGCATGGTAGAGCTCTTAACATGTTCTTAGAGAGGAGAAATCCCTTCGGTTCAGCAGCATTCCGCCCTCACCTCGAATACCTCCCAAATATAAATTATCATCAATGCCTTCAGTGACTTGCGACATAAAGTCCATCTGTCTAAGGGGTTCCAATTCATGACAGTCTATCAGAACATGGTAGACACACCTTCCTCAGAGATAGTTTAATAGGTATTTACTAGCCACGTAGTCCAGGAGACCGTTAAGGAGCCTAGCTCAATTTTCCCAAATGCCTTAAAGCACTGTCTAGTTAAGTGACTTGATCAAGGTCTCATAGCAGACAAATGGATGTTAAGGGAACCAAACCTTGTACAACAGGAAGCAGTTTATTAACAACTCATAGCCTTAATCCACCGTTCTGTCAGATGGGTTGCACATTTTCTTCAATGGCTTTTACATACCGGCAAAAACATTTCTACCTTCATTGTGCCCTTCTTAGGCAAAGTAAAATTGCTAGACTTTCTAGCCTGACAAATTCCAGTCTGCTAAGTGTCAGGATAGACTAACCCATCAGAAAAGCCTCAGAGGCAAAATGTTTGATTTGGAGAAATGTCTTTACCTGGACAACATACTCATCTGTGCAGCTAATGAAATTTGTTTCCACTCTTCAGAAAGCACTACTTCTATTCCAGGGTTCCCCCTTTAAGGAATGCTGGTTGCAGTTATATTTATTAGAGATCTCATACCACTTGCTGTTATTTCAAATGATCTCACCTTTTATATAATACTAGTTCAAATCATTCTCAACAAAGCAAATTTTTACTTTGCCTATAACCACCTCTCAGCCATTCTGAACTCCTCAGTGTTTACCAGTTTTGAGGGCAAAATAATTGGGTACCCCAAATTTCCGAGTGGCCCCTTCAATTCCCGACTTTTTTTTTTACACTTTTAGGTTATGGCTGATGTCTTCATGCATCACCAGCATATCCTGTAACATCATCAATGTGCAGGAGCATGCATAATGACATCAGCTTTGTGAGGCAGTGCCTGACTGCCTATCAGACTCTGAGACTGGGGTAGGCCTGGGAGATGGAGAAAGAGTTCGGACCCAACATCAAGCCTGGAAGATTCCTGTGTTCTTTGATTAAAAATGTAAAACGGACTTATTATTCCACTTGTGTGCTTGTTTACATGGAAAAATGTATCTATTTATAAGATATACAACACAGTGTATGGGTGTTTACATCTTCACAGATTTATTTCAGTCTCTGCGCTATGCTTCAAACTGTCTAGCTTATATGATAAAAATGAATTCATTTAGTGGTATTCCGAAACCGAATGCTGAACTGGTTCTTCTTATTCTAATTACTGCTTACACACCCTGTCCTGTTGCAGGATATATCACATCTTCTCAGGATCTGGATAATGAATGATAAAAACACCTGCAGGTACATTATGTGTGTGTGCGTGTGCAGGCTCGAGTCGCGGAACACATTTGGGCCTCTATGTCTGCCATAGTTAAGTCATGCTTATTCTCCACTTATTGGTAGTACAGCATTTGGCACAGTGTAGGAACGTTTGCAAGTACTTTTCTGGATACATGGAATAGCGCTGTATGACTTTTAAGTATATTTAAATCTGGATGAAACAGAAGTGGTACTTGGAAACATAAGATATAGTTATCCCAAACTGGAATATGTTTTGTGAGAAAGCAATTAAACTAATCAGAGAAATTCACCGGTCTGCTAATGATTCACTTCCCACTTTTAATATATGTTTTTATTCTGAATTTGGAGTATGCACATTGACTTGTTCTTTGTTGTGCAGAAAGTGGGTTGTGTAAGTTTTTATAACTGTTTATTTACTAAATCAACCCAAACAGTGGAGGAAGAAACTATTGGCGTGTGCTTGCTTAAATGCATTGCTGCAGAATGCTGTATTTTATAATTTTGTTTGATAAAAATAATAGTGCTACTAGTATATGCAATGTGGTGTAGAGTGGCTGTTTTATATGATGCTTGTTACAATGAGTTGGTATAATGCGAAAGCACATAACATTGCCAATCTACTGATAGGCTACCGGGTAGAATAAAATGAGTAGAACTTGCTTGAGTCAGGTAATTTGTACTTTAGTCCTCTTTATTAATGATAAAACATATTAGTGATTAGTCAGATATGTGTATATTTATATGGCATACAGCCATACATCACAATCTCTCAGTGCAAGAAATCTGGACAAAGCCAAAAAAAAAATGGTGGAATAAAGGTCCAAAAATAGGGACAGATTTTAAATATTGCTTCTGTAAACTCAGGCAGTTGCTAGAATAACAGGTTTTGCATTATTATTATGTGGTTTCTGAGGGATATGAAGTCTGAAACTCAAATGGCTGCCATTATTTATTGTTATTTAGTGACTGCAATCTTCATGTTTGTATCACACATCTCCGTTGGAGTGGGAAGGGTTACATTATTATGTATGCAAATGTTATGTTAACCAGCATCCCGATGTTTGGCCAGTTGTACCTACTTTCCATGGGCCTTTGTCCAGACTTTTGATGTTTCCAGGCTGAGCGATTCATGGGCCTTTGTCCAGATTTTTGATGTTTCCAGGCTGAGCGATATGCACTCAAAATGGAAGCAGAAGCATTAAGGTTGCACCTTCTAGCAGGAAAGACAACCTTAAAGCCTTTCTCAACCATGTAAATAAAATCTGTGCAAATACTCTGCCATGCTGTCAGCGAATTTTAAATAATAATAAGCACACTAGCACAGAATGCATAGCTATACTTTGCCTAATAAATTCAGATCTCATCTTACTCCACCTTACTATACACTTGGTCCACCTACAACAGTCAGGAAATCCTTCTATGTGGCACACCTCATCACGAAGGGCTTTTCAACCAGAAAAAAGGAGGTCATTGTCCCACTGTACTCATCCCTCATTAGACCCATTATAGAATACAACACCCCATTTGGTATGTACCTCTCAAGACATCTGCAACAACTGGAAGGGCCGCAGAAATACCTCACTAAAAGAATCACAGGCCTAAAGCAGATGCCCTATGCTGACTGCCTTAAAAAACTCCAGCTATAGTCTGTCACATATCATCTACTCCGAGGCAATCTCTGCTTAACATACAAGGCCATGTCAAACCCAGAGCTGTTGGACATGCTACACTTAAAGAAATCCCAATCCCTCAGAGCCCCACGGTCCAGGGATCTACACCTTGTCATCACAATAAACAAAACATGCTGGAGGGATAGATTCCTGACCCAGAGACTCCCCAGACTCTGGAATAGATTGCCCATACATATCAAGCAGAGTGCCTCTTTGGTCCTCTTCAAAAGTAACCTTGATGAATGGATGAAAGAAAGGAAATTCACCCCAAGAATCACGTCAGGGGTCCAGGGAAGTAAATAGTGTGGGAAGAAATATCCAGGGTATTGTTATGGATAGGCTTGTATAGGCCCTAGGGCCGATAGCCTACTACCAACCTATGAAACTATGAACCTATGAACATCACAGGCTAAATCCTTTGCCATTCATACTGACCAGATTTCAATCACCCTCTTAAAAACAAAACCTAAAAAATAAAAGCTAAATAAGGCTAGACAACATACCCGGCTACTCACTTGTAAGCTAAAGCCATTACATACCCAAATCACCCCTAAACATCTTCATTGAATGCCTGTCAACATGCTGTTCACATGTAGAATGGAAAATACCATAGTCAGCCTCTTTAATTTCTCCAAGACGTTTGCATTTCCAATACCACGATGGGAATGGACCCTATTCCCAAACCAATGTATGATTAAAGTTTATGAAATGAGTATTGTTCAGTTTTTGATATTAGACAAAAGTGCTCTTTGCAGCAGCCACAGTTAGACTAGAACTGTTTTACAAGATCCATTGCTCTGACTACTATTGGAACTGTCTGGGTATCCTTCTTTCACATTGCCTGCAATGTGCCCAGTAATGACTCCTTCTGCAATTCATATGGAGTTACATATATCAGTAACATATCTAAGTTACAAGATCCATTGCTCCGACTACTACTGGAACTGTCTGGGTATCCTTCTTTCACATTAGCCTCAATTCTGCCTGCAAATCCTGATATTTATGAATGTGTGTCTCTTTGTATGTAAGACGCTGTAATCACTGGGCGTAGCAGTTTCAGTGATCAATGCTACTTTTGCCTTCTTTTCATTGATTATTGTATCTGGTTTTCTCACATATTTTTGAACTGTTGGTAATGGGTAATCCTATGTGATATAAATCTAATAATTTTCTGTAATGCTTAGTGCCTCATGTTTCCAGTGCTTCTCAGTCACTTCAATATTATAATGTCTGCACAATTCCAAGTACAATAGTCTTGCCACATTATTATGCCTTTTAGTATAGAGGCCCACTGCTATTAGGGTATCACACCCAACAAAAAGATGTGCAACTGTTTCCAGTTCTGTTTTCCAAAACCTGCATTTGTCCCAGTCCCCTTCAAAAAACACATCACACCGAATTACATCTGACGACCTTTATTAAACGTCCATAAACATAACTTTGTTAATCAATATTTATTAATTATAACTGAAACATAGTATGGTTGACGTTAATCACAGCATAAATATCCATGTAATGTTAACCATGACAGTGTGATCTTGCTTATCCTAACCCAGTAAGCAACTTCCATACCTCCACTCGCTTACTTTACTTATGAAGCAGCGTCCCTCCACTCACTTAATTTACCATTTATTGAATTGCATATCCAACCAGGAGAAAACTACATAGGAAAAAATGGGAATTGTGGGAACGATATATTCAGAGCAGGACTGAGGTTTAAGAGGCAGGATTTGAATGAGCCATATAATGCTTAACTGACAATGACTGGATGGTTTGTAAGTGATGTATAATGTTTACAACTACAGCTGTTTCAGTAGTGTCTGTGATGTAAACTGCGGGTCTGTGTTAAATAAATATCTCCGCTCACTTCTTTTACTTGTCAAACAGCATCCTTACCTCCGCTCACTTCTTTTACTTGTCAAGCAGCATCCTTACCTCCGCTCACTTCTTTAACTTGTCAAGCAGCATCCTTACCTCTGCTCACTTCTTTTACTTGTCAAGCAGCATCCTTACCTCCGCTCACTTCTTCTACTTGTCAAGCAGCATCCTTACCTCTGCTCACTTCTTTTACTTGTCAAGCAGCATCCAGCTGCTCACTTTCATTTCCCAACTTGCTGAAATGAACATCCAACACCAGAGGGGGAACAGAAGAGGGCAAGCCTGCCCCTCTTTTCTGCCCACCAGCCAGACCAAGCTGTTCCTCCTCCACCATACCAAACTTCCAACAAAACCTTCCGGAACAAACGACTGCACATTAACAGCTGAGGCCAAATGTCATTCTGTGTACTCCCTCCTTTCTGAGCCAAACTGGATCCTTGTTATAAACTTACAAAGCCCTATCATAAATACCCAAAGCAGGCAGTCATCTAAACAGTTGAAATAAAACCGATGATCCTTCTTCAACACAAAAATAATACCCCTACCCTTGTATAACTCCTGTAAAACAAACATCTCTTCACTTATCCTACTACCCCTGTTCACTTTGTAATTATCCGTAGATCATTACTTGGCAAATGCACCCCAAAAACACTAAGGATACAAACACCATCTGAAACAAAGCAAAGCCTGATGCATGCCATCATACTTAGCTGCAGTGTCCTGTGCCAGCCAAATGCTATAATAATGACCAAAATGAGATTTCCTATCCTAAAATATCAATTGAATAGTAGTTCAGCTACTGTATCCACTGTCTATAAGGCAAGAATGTCTAATGACTAGAATAGCTGCTGCTGACCAGTGAACCACCCACTTGAATTTAATTGTATTTAACATTTGTTTACTAGGAAAGTCTAACTTGGAACAAAGCCAATTTTCAGAAGGGCCTGGGGAGAAATGCTCCAGACACATGTCTTTGTAATGTGGGAGGAAACCGGAGTACCCAGAGAAAACCCACACAAATGCAGGGAGGACATGCAGACTCCACACAGAAGGCACTCTAGCCAAGAATCGAACCAGAGAACCTCTTGCTTTGAGGCAACAATGCTACCGCTGCACCACTGCGCCATGTATTGAATGACTTCAATACATCCATAAAGCCAATACCCCTGGACTGTAACCCAATGAACCTCCATTTCCCCAAGAACCCCTGCAACACAACTTATATTGTCAATACCCACAGTCTGCCAATCTTCTCACTATCACTTACCCCAACCCTTCAAATATATCCAAAAAATATTTAGTAGGAGACACCAAGGCGAGTAGAAAATGTAGTCTTGCCTTGGTGTCTCCTACTACTATTTTTTGGATTTGCTGCATGCTTTATTGGTGGAGAGACATTGGTGCAGGAAACTACAGTTTTTGGTTCTAACCCTTCAAATATACAAACCACTGTCCAAGATTTAGTAAAGTGACGTAACATTGTCACCAGTGCAACTATACTAAGCAGAGCCAACACCACACTTGTCCCGGAGTATCACCCATAAAGCTTTTTTTTTTTTTTTGGGAAATCAAAGAAACCCTGGGCTACATCCACTAGCAACACAAACAAACCACTACTGAAATGCCTTGCTTAAACCTTCCCACTCCTGCAGTAATGGAAACCTGTTCCTCACACATACCCAATACACACACACCTTGCCATACTTTGTCTAACCCTTCACCTAGCCTTAAAAGGGGGGGTCCAAATCACATACATCTTTCTGATTGCCCATCTGCTGATGCCAAATCCAATAAAGAACAGTTTTAAACTCTCAAGGTAGCACCAACCACTGAGCATCCCATCTGCCTAGCCTTTCCAACAGAAAACTGAAAGCCAACTACCATGCCCACAAAATCAAACCCAATGTCACATTGTCGCAACTGCACCACCCCCGTGGACAACCCCAAACTCCCCACAAACAATCCCCAAATCTGCTCCACCCTGCCCCTGACATACGTCAGCCTCACTTGCCTCCACACTAGTCTCAAACTGCACCAACTCTGACAGGCCTTAATGAGCACCTAATAAAGTTGACTTACCTGCAACCTCATTGCACCCATTCCAGTGACCAACACCTCCAGCACAGCAGAATCCATCACCCTCCAAATACACTTCATGCAAGTCACCAACTGATGCCCACTCTATGCTCACCCATCTGCAAAAGAAAAGAAAGCTATAAATTCTCTGCACACGCAAAAAAATTTCTTAATGACAACATAAGACAATGACAAGAGCCTAACTTGTTCATCAACCACACCAAGTTACATTTGCCCACCTCCCTTATCCTCAATAACCTGGCACCACCATATCCCCCAACACATCTTTTTGCAGCCAACTAAGGAACACACAGCAGCAAAAGACAGTCTTATGGCACAAGCAGCAATAACTAAATCCACGCATTTACATGACACCTATTAACTCGCAAAACATAAAGTGAGCTTCCAACTCCTGCTAGTTACTACTACGCAGTGTGAATGAGGGATAATTAAAATATCAGATACCTGGGTCACCTCAGTGTTGGGACCATTTCTGTAAGCAAGCCCTACAAGAATGTCCTCATACAATCACTCTTACCCAAATTAAAAGATGAAGAGAAACTACACCTTCATCTGTTAGAGAGTGCGACCTTGTTACCTTCCCATGTCCTAGTTTGTTCTACCAGTGCTGTAACAGTAACACAAACATCACAGTGAAACTTAGGATGCAGAAAACAAGGAGTAAAATACCTCCCTAACAAACTCATACCTCTCAAATGAACCTCATTGTTGCTCGTCTGGTCAGGATAAAACAGACGAACATTTGCAGGTTCACTTCAAGCTGCTTTATTACACACAAACACATCAGAAATAAGAATTTGTAACTTAAACTTGAATAAATATAAACAGACTGACTACCACACTCATACAGGTTAACACTTCTCTCAAAATGACACTGCTGCCTGCATGTGCTCATTGTTTATATGCACATGTTACATCTGGAAATGCTTCCTAAAGTTACATACACATACTCTGATCTACATCCTCTCTCTCTATGAGAAATAGATCATATACCAAATGACGTGTATTCAATGACATGCAATTTACAGAAATGATCTTTTGATATGCAATTATACAGAACTATTTGTCATGCAATCATACAAAATCAGACACATCTAAAGCAATCATGTACAGGTTGCTGTGTATTTTACACTAGGTCTAAAAATATGACCTGATCATGCAACATAAAAGTCAGAATTGGATGTAGGAACAGGGACTGTCTTCAAGGAATGTTCAACTTTGGGGACAACTGTGACATCATCAGGAACAGGAATGGATACTGAGACATGTTCTTCGGTATGAACATTGTCAGGGTTGCTCTGAGGTCTGGAGTCTGTATCACAGATATGATGCTGTGATATCAATTCTGATACAGGAAGATGTTTGCAGTTTCTCCTGTACTCTTTACCCTCAGTTTCCACTAAGAAGGATCTCAGCTTGGTACATATACCTCTCACTTGACCAGTTCGATCAAAGCCTTTTGCCGTTTGCATCCTCTCTGTCTCTCCTTCTTTTAACAGACGAAGAAATTTGCTAATTTTATCATAGCTGGACTTCTGAGAAGAACGCTTCTTAAAAAGTTGGCCTTTGATTGCTCTGTTGTTTTTAGCATTAGGCACCAACAAAGTAAAACTGATAGACAAGGTTGTTCTGGTTTGCCTACATAGAAGTCTCTGAGCAGGCGACCCAAGTAGATTGTCACGGGGTGTATTTCTGAGATCAAGTAAATTCAAGAAGATATCAGTATTTTCATACTTTGACCTCACTCACAATTGCTTTGAAGTCTGTACTGCATGTTCAGTAAGGCCATTTGACTGTGGGTACTCTGGACTACTAGTAACATGGATAAAGGCCCACTCTTTTGCAAATCTCTGAAACAACTTACTGGTAAACTGAGAACCATTGTCAGAAATAACTTTGTGTGGACTACCATGGACTGAAAAATGCCATTTCATCTTAGTGATAACAGCACTGGACATTAGGTTAGGTAGCAAATTGATCTCAAACCATTTCGAATAAGAGTCTACCAACACTATTTTGATACAGAAGGCCAAAATACTAGGCCTATCCCCCTTCTTTTGGTAGAATTAGAACCTGGGTGGCCACGATGTAAAATCTGAATGTATTCACACTGTAAAGTAGGAACAACAACGTTTGGACCTTTGAAAATGATACCATCTTCCATCAGCATCTCATCTCTGTATAGAAAGTAAGGTTGGACTTCTGGCGGTACACAAGATTGCTTTGATGGCCATCCTACACTGATAAAGTGGTTGAGCTTTTGCAAAACTGGATCAGTCTTTGTATAATCTCTCAGCTCATCAAGTCTTGTTGTAGAAAAAGTATGCACTGCCATGACATCAAAGTCAAAATTCTCTGTATCAAGCTGTTCTGTGATATTTCTGGGTGATCTGGATAAGCTATCAGCCAGATAAAGAAGTTTACCTTTTGTATAGACCATTTTGAAATTGTAGTTTTGAAATTTGCACATCATTCTTTGTAATCTTGTTGGAGCTGAATGCATAGGCTTCTTTAAAATAATGACTAGAGGTGATGGTCAGTTTCTATCTGGACAGCTCGGCCATAAATATAATCATGGAACTTCAAACATGCGAACACGACTGCAAACGTTTCTTCTCAATTTCAGCATACTGCATCTCTGTCTGGGGAAGAGTTCTAGATGCATAGGCAACAGGTCTGCCCTCTTGAAGAATAACCGCACCAAGACCGAACTTTGAAGCATCACACGAAAGAACTACAGGTTTGTAGACATCATAGTATCTTAATGTAGGCAGATTAGCAATTTGCTGTTTGAGGCTGTCAAATGCTGTCTGGTGTTGTTCTAACCATGACCATGCATCATTTTTGCATGTCAGCTCTCTCAAAGGTTATGATAACTCACTAAAGTCAGGGATAGATTTGCCCAAAGAAACTCTATAGAGCTTGGACATTGTCTGGAGCTGGCATTTCAAGAATGACTACTTGCTTAGAAGGATCTGGTTGTAGGCTTGTACTAATAAATAAATTACTTACATAAGTAACTTCTGGCAGTCTGAATTTGCACTTCAGAGGACTGAGCTTTAAGTTCACTTCATGTGTTCTGTCCAGAATTTTCCTGAGGTTTCTGTCACGCTCTGCTTCAGCATTACCTCCAACCAGTAAATTATTAACTATTACTGCATACGGGTAGCCTGAAAAAATTTGCCCCATTACACACTGAAAGACTTTACCAGCAGAATTTATTCCAAAAGGCATTCTGAGGAATCTGTATCTACCAAATGGGGTACTGATTGTAGTCAGTATTGAAGATTTGTGTTCAGGCATTACTTGCCAAAATAAACTCTTTGCATCTAAGGCAGAAAAAACAGTGGCGTTTGGCATAAGGGCAGCAATTCCCTTGAATGTACACATAAGAAGATGAAGTCTTTTTAATGCCTTGTTTAAGTCTCTTGGGCCAATGCATATTCTAATTTAATTTCATTTTTTCTTATGAGCATCTACCATGGAAGACCCCCACTCAGTTGGCTCTGTGATTGGACAAATCACATCTTGCTGCACCATTTTGTCTAACTGGACCTTGACTTTGTCCTGCATAGCTATTTGAACTCTCCTTGCTGGACTGACCACTGGACTGACCTCTGGGTCTACTTTCATGGAGTACACAACTGGAAGTTTACCTAGCTTGTCATCGAACACATCAGAAAACTCTGACAAAATAGCATCACTGAAGCTGGAACAGGGACATGTGCTTACATGATGGACTTCTTTGGTAAAAGAAAGCAGTTTCATTCTCAAACTGTCTCTGAGACCTAATAATGACTGCATGGGTCTTTGGACTACATAAAATTGCAAGCTGTAACTGTTCCCAACCAAATAGCATGAAAGCACATCTGAGCCTTCGGTTTGAATCTCTTCACCTCCATAAGCAACAAGCTTCACACAATTGACCATATTAAGTTGCTCACCAGCCCTCACTTTAGCAAATGTTTCTGCTGACATTACATCACACTTTGATGCAGTGTCTACTTTGAGCTCCATGGGATTACCATTGATCAGGACAGTATAAAATACTTCATTCTTTGCCAACAAATCTACTGCATTAACCTTTTCACTGACCACTGATACATATCTACATCGAAAGTAGGGTTGCACCTCTCTATATGATCAAGTTGCATTTCTGAGTGACTGTTCTTAATAACTGAATGAGGCTTTCTTGGTTTTCAAAACTTTTGAAAATGATTTCATTTTTTACACTTGTGGCTTGCTGAACAAATGCTAAGCACTTCTCTCTTTTAGACTCATGATTGGCTCCACAATTACGACAGTTAACAATGAGATTTGACTTGGGTTTTGCTGACTCACCTTTATAATGCACTGACATGTCCTTTTTACTAAGCTAGTCTTGTAACTTGCTAGAAGGTTACGGGTCCTCCCTGCCACACCTGCAGGGATTGCAGCTGCCATGTGCTTAGGCTTGTTTCTGCTTGCCACATATTGCTGTCTATGTTTGCTCTAGAGGCTGCTAAAACCTTGCTCATCACTTGCGAGCATACTTGTGTGACTTTCTGTCAGCTCATGGATTTGATAAATCTCTATAGCTTTACATAACATTAAATCACTGTCACGAAGCAAAATCTTTCTCACTGCAGCACTATTAGCATTATACACAAGCCTGTCCTTTACTAACTCATCTTTAAAATCACCAAATCTGCACATGTTGGCCTTATTTCTCAAGTCAGTGATATAAGCTGCAAAAGTTTAATCTGGCTTTTGGTCTCTTGTATAAAATAAGTGCCTCTCTAATGTAACATTTGTCTGGGGGTTGCACATTTCTCTGAATTTGTATTTTAAGCACTTGGGGTCCTCTCTTGATTCAGCCAGTACCACAATATGGCAGTTTTCCTCCTCTTCTGCATATATTGCTGGTACATACACAAATAAATGACCTCTCTCAATAGCTTCTGATCCAGCTAAGTTATGCAAAATGAATGCCATTGTACATGCATCTTGTTAAGAAAATGCTGCTTGTTTGAAAATATCGTATCCCTGCTCGAATGCTCTCCAGTTCTCTGCTATATCATGATCAAACTCAAGTGGACTAGGTCTGCAAAGTGCCTATGCCATATCAACACACAGTAGTGAAGGTGCTTGAAATTATGTACAAACATACACACACATAAATATATATGCCAGAACTTTATGCCAGTACATGTAATTATGCCCTACAGAGCACAACAAACTCTTTGAAATAACTCTCAAGTAGCACAAAAACACTTTAAAATCTCTGCACTTTGTGAAACCACTTCATATCAGTGTAAGAAATACTTTGAAATAACTGTACATTGCGAATAAACTGTACACAGCAGAAGAAGCTCAGAGTAAGAAACACTTTGAGATGAATGCACTTCGCAAATAAACCATACACAGCACAGAAACCTTTCAAAATGCCTGTACTTTGCAAAATAATTCTGTACAGTGTAAGAAACACTTTGAAATGGTGGCTTTCTGTGAATAAATGCACACAGCACAAGAAACTTTTCAAAATGGCTGTACTTTGACTGCACTCTGCAATATAACTGTACTTTGCACACAGCAAACTCTTTGAAACAGTTGCACTGTAATAAGGCACAGACACTGCAAACACTGTGCACACTATGGGATACTTTGTCCAACTCTAGTTATGCTTTGAATGGCTTCAATCAATGTGAATTAGTAGTTTATGCCCAAACAGTCTTTTACTAAAAAACATGCAGTCACCTTGCTATTTAAGCTCAAGTTACCCTTTTATTGTACTCATTCTGCCCTTTTAATCTCTTATAGTTTCATAGGTTCATAGGTAGGTACTAGGCTATCTGCCCGAGGGCATTTATAAGCCTAGCCAGAGTGTGTCAGCTTTCGCCACCCCATTGATTAATTAACTGATTCTCTGTCAAGCAGAGCCAATGAAGTGATCCTAGGGGTGTATTTTCTGTTACCCATCCATGCTTCAAAGTTTCTCTTGAAGAGTGTTAGTGAGGGGCTCTGCCTGATGTAATTTGGAATTTTGTTCCAAAGCATGGGGAGTCTCTGTGACAGGAATCTATCCCTCCAGCATGTTCTATTTATTGCTGTGTCGAGGTTTAGCTCACTTGAGCGCATGGCTCGCAGTGACTTGGATTTTTTTAGGTGGAGCATGTCCATCAATTCTGAGTTGGACATGGCTTTGTAAGTCAGGCAGAGATCACCTCCGAGTAAGCGATATGCCACTGAGTACAGCCAGAGTTTTTTCAGTCGGGCTACATAGGACATATGTTTGAGACCAGTAATCCTCTTGGGGTGGTACTTTTGTGGTCTTTCCAGCTGTTGGAAGTGTCTTGTGAGGAACATCCCAAATGGGGCATTGTACTCTATGATGGGTCTAATGAGTGATGAGTAGTGGGGCACTATAATCTCTTTATTTCTAGATGCGGACCCTTTAGTAATTAGATGGGCCACATAGAAGGATTTCCTAACTACTTTGGCAATATGATTGTCAAATGAGAGATTACTATCACCCGGGTCCCCAGATCTCTTATTACCTCTTCTGTATTAAGGGGGCTGCCACCTCTGTGGTAATTCGTGGGTATTTTGTGTTTCCCAATTGGGATGATCCCCAAACTTATCATGCTCATTATACAAACCAAAGGTAATTTTGAGCCCCATCTGAATATCTCTGCTAGTTTTATCGAATATTGTGGTTTCGAACATTTCATTTAAATAATGCATTTTGTACCTTTCATTTGATTAATAATACGTTTTGTGCTACTCATTTGATTAATAAAGCATTTTGTGCCTTACAAATGCTCCATTTCATTTTATTTGCCAAATAAATCATTTGTGCAGTTTTTCTTTACCTTAAGTTCCTTTCTGGCACTTTTTCATTTGTCTGACCTTCATTTCACTCAACCAGCTTAATCTGCCTTCATCTTCAACTCTGCACTTCGTAGCCTGAAGAAGTTGCTGTCTTGATCCCAGTATTGACACCATGTTGCTCGTCTGATCAGAATAAAGCAGACTAACATTTGTGGGTTCAGCTTTATTGCAACCAAACACATCAGAAATGAGACTTTGCAATTTAAAGTTTAACTTATAAACAGACTGACTACCACACTTATACATGTTAACACTCTGGCTGTTCTTTCTAACTGGCACTGCTGCCTGCATGTGCTCACTATTTATATGCATGTGCTACATCTAGAAATGCTTCTTAAAGGTACATACACACACTTTGATCTACACTCATCTTGAGAAACTGTCCTCACTTGGAGTCATAAAAGTTCAAGTCTTCATATATTCCATGTTAACAATATAATGGATATCCATGATAAATATTTCAGTAAAAGGCCTATGCTATAAATTATCACATTTTAACCACATATGCTTTCTAATTAAGTTGTTAGTTAACCATCATAGAATGTTCCCCCCTTTACCCATTTGTTCCTCCGTCTTGTCAGTGTTCCTCATCATGGAAATGGAAGGAAAGTCAATAATTAGGGTAATGAGAAATTACCCTAAAAATGTAAATCTGTGGAACAAGAGAAAGAAAAACAATAAGCTACCAAGTTCCAGACCCTCCCCCAAACTTATCTACCTAACCTATACCCTCATGGATGACTGTACGAATTCTGGCAGCCTCCCTGAATTTAGAGGTAACCTCTCCCGAACCATTGAAAAAGTTGATAGGATATCAGGGTTGCATTACATGGCATTCCTACAGAATATGAAGTCTGAACCCATCTGCAATATTCTCTAAATTCCATCCCCTTCCAGAACCACAGTGTATAAAACGGACCAAAATAATGAGGTCAAAAAGCTGTACATTCTCTGAGCAAAGAGCAGCTTAAATGTTTCCTTCCTTAACGATACCAGAACAGCCATAATATCTTCAACGGCCATGCCATGTGCTGCCAGCCATCTCCCTGCCCTCTATGACATCATGAAGGATAACTGAAATCTCTGGCAGGCAACCCTCACAGCCAGTCTGCATTCTCGATGAAACATATCCCCCAACCATCCGTAGAGTAGTCTATCCATCTATGCCCATTCACTTCATTGACACCTAATGAAACATGCCACCATTTCCCCCATCAATGGATTGTCTGTGCCTGCAGAAGCACTACACACTGATTTGGCAGACCACCTACCATGTGTCTGTAGCACTGAAAATTCACTTCATGACTTCCCACCACTGTAAATATTCCCTACTGGTAGCAGTTTGTGCAGTCATTAGTGCGTAGACTCAGTCCCAACTGTAAAGGTGCAATTGACCCTTAATCAGTGGTTCATAATTACTCAATATTCCATGTACTAGGGCACTCATGTGGGCACCGAGCTTGGGGCAGAGTACACGGCATGCCCATGTATAGCACTGCCAGTTAGACTTCCTGCCATGATTATACTTCCATCCATATGAATCTCCTTCACCCTCCCTTCTGTCATTATGTATGCATTTATCTTCCCCCTTCTTCCCTTAACTGGTCTGAACTGCTCACCCTTACTTTAAAACATCCCCCACCCCATAATGGTCAACATTAGAAAAGCAAAGCAAAAGAGAATGCCAACACCTACAGTAAGTAAACAATACCATATCTACAGGACATACCCCTTAACCTGTCAGTGCAAAATTCTGACCAACAGCATAAATAAAAGTGTGACAAAGGCCCAAAGAACTAAGAAAGGCTCAAAAATAGGGACAATTTGTATATATTGCTCTTACTATCTGAGAAAGTAACTAGCATAACAGGTTTTGCAATAACCTGAATGTTCAGCAGGGTAATAAGTCTGAAACTCAAATGTTTGTCATTTTCAACAGCAGTCTCCATTGGTTTGCTACTACTTTGCCAGAAAACCACAATTTATGAAAACTGACCAAAATATGAAGCAAATCTGAACATTCTGTTAAAGTCTGTACAGTTGAGAAGTATGGTCATTACCCTCCAGTTTCAACCCCAAATGATTTGCCATCTAGCTCCAGCAAGCCAGACAGATATCTCTCAAACCAGTCAATGTAAGAAATCTAGACAAAGCCTGAAACAGGTAAACAAAAGGCCAAACTATGGACCCATCTCAAAATTGCTCCAATAGCTTAGAAAGCTGCTAAAGGAAACAGAGCCAAAACACGCATCCCGACCATTAGTTGCAAGCTCCAGCTATGTTAAGATGAAAATTCAAATGCACAAAGTAGCTAGAATAACAGAAACTACACTGAATGTCCCCTCCCCCTGAATTCCCATTTATGTCATTACTTAGTGACTGCGACCTTAATTAATTGTAAGACAACCACTGGTTTGAGAAGCAGATGAAACGCATGCAGCAAACTCTGGACTGTTAAAAAGAAAATCAGAAGCCGTTATTATTGTTATTTTTCTTTCTTTTTTTATTTGCGGTCTGTAAGATTTGTCACCAATTTACCAGAAACCACTACTTTATAAAGTTTGACCAGTTATGCAGAATACCCCCCATCAGGAAAGATTAAAACTCTGACCCTACGGCACTCACTCAGAATGCTGTAACGACATGTTAACCACTGGCAGCAATACTCCAACCCCTTTCGCAATTACATTCTGTGAAAGTCTGCACTGCTTAGAGGAATACTACCCCATGTGTGATAATTATCACTATACATCGCAGGTGTAGGGGGCACCTGTTAACAAAATAACTCCAAGCTTGTGAAAAGCCACTTGCAGCTTAGTTGGAACTACACCAGCACAGGAAATGCCACGTGAGTCCTACCACCACTACTGACTACTTTGCCAGAAATGGAGCTAGAAAAGAAGGAACACTCTACATATTAATGAATAAAGACCTACCATGACCCTACTCTCCAGCTAACTGACAAACCTCTTCAGAGAGTGTTTTTTTGTATTATGCAATATTATTATTATTATTATTATTTTTAATTTTTTTTAAATACAGAGGTCCCTCACCAAATAAAGCTACCAAATTAATAACTCCACTGCCCAAAGTACTCAACCCTCCCTCCCACAGTGTAAGCCTAAATAGGAAACTAGATATAAGCCCAAGCACAATTGCAGCTCCTAACTCAAACTATTATACTCCCAAGCCAAACAATTCCAAAATTGAACAGACACATACGATATGGAGGACAGGGGAAACATGACCCTCCTAGCCACCAATGATAAACTTATTGGCACATCGTGCCCAATGCTGAAAGCATGTAGCCTAGAAGGGACAGGCTTGCAAAGAAAAAAAAACACAATCACTAAATGTTCTGAATCCCAAAAATGACTGTTCTGCCTAACCCCAAACCCAACCAATCAAATAAGCAAAGAAAAGGAGACAGAAGGAAGAAAAAAAATACTTACCTATATGAGCCACCTGACTCCTACAACCAGCCACTACCCAGTAACCTGAAGCCTACCTGAGCCACCTGACTCCTACAACCAGTCACTACCCAGTAACCCGAGGCCTATCAGAACCACCTGGCTCCTACAACCAGTCACTACCCAGTAACCCGAGGCCTACCTGAGCCACCTGACTCCAACAACCAGTCTCTACCCAGTAACCCAAGGCCTACCTGAGCTCCCTGACTCCTACAACCAGTCACTAACCAGTAACCCAAGGCCTACCTGAGCCACCTGACTTATACAACCAGTCACTACCGAGTAACCCAAGGCCTACCTGAGCCACCTGACTCCTACAACCAGTCACTACCCAGTAACCCGAGGCCTACCTGAGCCACCTGACTCCTACAACCAGTCACTACCCAGTAACCCAAGACCTACATGAGCCACCTGACTCCTACAACCAGTCACTACCCAGTAACTCGAGGCCTACCTGAGCCACCTGACTCCTACAACCAGTCACTACCCAGTAACCCGAGGTCTACCTGAGCCACCTGACTCCTACAACCAGCCACTACCCAGTAACCCAAGGCCTACCTGAGCCACCTGACTCCTACAACCCGCCACTACCGAGTAACCCGAGGCCTACCTGAACCACCTGACTCCTACAACCAGCCACTACCTAGTAACCCGAGGCCTACCTGAGCCACCTGACTCCTACAATCAGTCACTACCCAGTAACCCGAGGCTTACATGAGCCACCTGACCCCTACAACCAGTCACTACCCAGTAACTCGAGGCCTACCTGTTCTCCAGGAATACCTATTTTATTTTTTATTTATTTATTTATTTATTTTTTATTTAACATTTGTTGACCGGGAATGTCCGACTAGGTTCCACAAAGCCTGTTTTCAGCGGAGGCCTGGGGAGAAATGCTCCAGATCCAGATCCAGACCTATAGATCATCTCGGATGTCACTTGCATTAGCAAGTTCACTCCAAAATGTGATTCCTTATCCAGTTATGCGTGCATAAAACCCCTTGCTCCCTTACCTACCCTTACCTCATTTCCTCATAATCATCCCTCATTCCCATTTAACCCTTTCATCCCCCCACCCTCTTAATTCTTACTACTGTATTTATCTAACCCCTCCTCTGCATATGTCCCTGGACAAATTTTTTTTTTTACCAAATCTCATGTGTTGGTTTCTGTGATATCTTCAATGGACTTTGTAAACAAATGTGTATGCAGTCCATTATCCTGGGCCACCAATATTAACCTTTTGTCTTTTGGTTTAGATTCCCCGCTCCTTAACCATTAGACCCTGATTAACATGAGGTTGTGCCAGATGTTTTCTGTATTTGCAACTATATTTATGCATTTTCCACATTTCTTACCTTCTCATCTCTCATCTCATCTTATATTATTTCTATTGTTTTCTGGCACATTCAGTTGCTGCCTGATTTGTCTCTATTTCTGGTTTAATTTTAATTCCACCTGAAAACGATATGCTTCTGCTAGACTAAGCAGGGAAGTCATCTTAGACTTGCTCTTGTCATGTTTTAAAACATTCACTCCATTTAGATCTGGTGAAGTCAGCAGATATGAATGCGCTCCTACAATTACAGATCTATACATGTAATGAATTTCAAGGAGGTCCATACCTCCTTCCAAATAGGGAACATATAATCCTGGTATGCACTGATTTTTATAAATCATTTGATAAGCATGAAGCATTTTTCTTGTTTTCCTGCCCAACTGATCCAGTACCTTTTGGGACCAGTCAATCACCCCAAAACTGTAATTTAAAGCAGGAAGATCATAATGGGTTATAGACTGGACTTTGTTCCAAGATATCAGAGCTGTTTTCAGTATTAATTTTCATCTTCTAACATATTCCTTACTAAGTTTTATTCACATTTGTTCATGTTTTATTGTTGATCCTTCATCAATTTCCAAATATTTATACACTTCCTCTTGCTCAAGTTCATTTATATTACAACCTTTCAGACTAGGACAATAATGTATCATGCAAATAGCATTGCATCAGGTAAGGGCTTTGCATGTCACAGACATAAAATTTAGCAAACATTTGATACAGATCTACATATATGCTTTTTACTTGAATTACACTGTCTGCACATGAGTTTCAGTGTGGTAGAGTTAGCAAACACTTCCTAAAATGAAAACTTAACACAACCAGTGAAACAGTATTTTATTGCAATAAAACATAAAAATAAAACCACCACCTCCTTGGTAAAGTTTACAGGCAATTTATAATTTTGTTGATTTCAAATTCTGACAAAATAACTGCAAATAAGGCAATAACAATGGGACACGCTGAAAAAAGCATTACTGATGGGACTATATATTTTAATAGAGGAATAAATGTCCGTATATTATGCAGTCGAACTGAGATTGTTGAGTTGCTAAAGTAACAGCATGTTGCTATCACCATGTACTGATAACCAAACTATATAACAAAAGATATGATTGTGTTTTGTTTTATTTGTACTCTCTCCATGGTTGCGAGGTTGTGTACTTAGCAGGAATGCAGGTGAAGCCTGTAGCTGGAGTTGTGTACTAGCGTACTGATATACTACTATACAATTGTTGTATTGTGTTATGATTTAATTCTGATGATGTTTCTGATGGAGTTTGTTTTAGTTTCACTTGATTGTGCTTTTAAAGTGAGATTGGTTGCATTGATAAATAGATCTGTGTGTGTGTGTGTGTGTGTGTGTGTGTGTGTGTGTGTGTGTGTGTGTGTGTGTGTGTGTGTGTGTGTGTGTGTGTTTAAGAAGTACAATTTGATATACTGATGTAAAACTTACCATTGACAAACGTGGTGTCACCAAAATGCATGCATGCTTGTGTGTATGTACGTGTGTGCATGTGTGTGTGTGTGTGTGTGTGTGTGTGTGTGTGTGTGTGTGTGTGTGTGTGTGTGTGTGTGTGTGTGTGTGTGTCTGTTCGTGTGTGTGAACATAGGGCTATTACACTCAAACTTCATGCAGCCCACTACAGTGTAAGATTGCAAGTCTGCCAACTGATTACGTGAACTTATCAATATTTAATTAATTATTTAATTAACTACTTGAGGAAGTACATTCCACCGATAAGCTGGCAGTTCTGAAAAAGGCTATTCTTAATGAATATGATACATGATTGAAACTTGTAAAAGAATTCAGACATGCAGAAAATATTCAGTTATTCATTTTTTTGATATCTGCATCTTAATGTGGGTCACACTGAATCCAGACACTCTTCTGATAAGCAGTTGGAGTACAACAGAAAAAACAGTCCTGGATTAGCCAACAGTTTATCCCAGTATAAACACAAACACTACATTTTACATTGTGCACATACATCTACTGACATTTTAAATGATTACATCTTCATCTGACATCATACCTTTCAAATCTGGAAGAAAACTGCAGCATATTGTAACATCCCTGATATGCACAGGGAGAGCAGACTGTCTTCATACAGATGGCACCCCAGCCAGGATGTGAACATAGGAACAAACACTTATGAGGCAACGGTGCTAAACACTGCATCCCTTTGCCATGTCATATGCACAAAATAGAGGCAAAGTATGTTTAGTAACTGATGATAGGAGATCAGTGGTTCAATAAATCTTGTTACTTAACAAATTAAATATGTAAAGGGGACACTAGGCAGGCTGTTTGTATCTCATTTCAAGACTTACATAACTTAGTAGTTATACTTTATGTCATACCCTTAACTTCATACACAAGAAATCTGGACAATACCAAAAATAGCTGGGGACAAAGGCCCAAAAATAGAGACAATGTTTCAGTATTCCTCTTATAAATTTAGATGATAAAGTAACTTTTTTATTAGCATGCATTTTCTGAAAGGTATTTGTTTGAAATTTAAATACCGGTCATTACTTAGTGATGTCAGTCTACAATGACTTACCAGAAAATCACAAATTTGATGAGGAAGAGACAGAAAATATGAAGCAAAAATCTGGACATTCTGCATAAAAATGGACAGTTGAGAGGTATGCTTTCAGTTAACTTATTTCTGATAGCAGGAATTAAGTTAGAAATAGAACAGAAGTCTACAGAAACAAAAGTGATGCATATAGTTGACAATACTGCAGTGCAGAAAATGTATTCACTTACAAGGCACTAAATGATTACAAAGACTTTTTATTTTTTTCTAGCCAGCTGGAAACTTTCCAACTATTAATGGGTATCACTGTATTGACTAAGCTATATTCGATCACACACCACAGGCATGCCTTTCGTTCATATTCTTTTAATCTTGATGAACATTGATACAGCGTTTGGCTCATGTGACATTTTATGTACTTGGATACTATCAGTCACACCACTAGCATCATATTAAAACTGTCATTTAACTGATTAAACATTTCCTGCAGAAATGACAAGCAGCTAAATAAAATACCTTATTTCTAACTGCCTTTGGTTTGTTACCTAGCTATAAAATGATATATTTTCTGGTAAATGAGAATTGCAAACAAAGTTGGCACATTTGTTTTTTTTTTGTTTGTTTAATAACGTGAACTGAACCATTTCCAGCAAACCCTGACTAGGAAGGTAGGTATACAAGAAGAAAGGTGCAGAAAATCTTTACTCAGCAGCGAAAGTGGCATGTATCATTAGAGCATTAATACACGGCATCATTTCATATGAGTACTTATGCTAAGTAACTAAATTCTGTTATATAAATATTCTTCAGTATTGTGCATGTACGTGACTAATGTATTTAACATATCTGTGTACTTCAAATGGGTGGAGAACTTCAAAAAGGGCAGAAGGGAGGTATACATCAAACTATGATAAATTTTAACCATAGATGCACAGATAGTACCCCCGTTGTTGATAAATGGTTGCCACTGATGCTGTAGTTATGAAATGACTAATGATTAGGAGTTTGAAACCCACCAACACCACCACATCTAGAGCCATAATGACACTGTTCTTGGTTTATCCTGCTGAGACTGAGGACACATGACATGCTGAGGTAATAACCTTTCGCTAGGATACTAGAGATACAGCAGTACAAGCTGCAGCTAAGGGGAAGTAATACTAGGATTCTACCGATACAGCAGTACTAGTTGCAGCTCAGGGGAAGAAATGCTAGGATACTACAGATACAGCAGTACTAGCTGTAGCTCAGGGAAAGCAATGCTAGGATACTACAGATACAACAGTATTAGCTGTAGCTCAGGGGAAAATAATGCTAGGATACTACAGATATGGCAGTACTAGCTGCAGCTCAGGGGAAGTAATGCTAGGATAGTACAGATACAGCAGTACTAGCTGCAGTTCATGGGATGTAATACTAGGATATTATAGACACAGCAGTACTAGGTGCAGCTCAGGGGAAGTAATGCTAGGATACTACAACTACAGCAGTACCTAGCTGTAGCTCAGAGGAAGTAATGCTAGGATACTACAGATACAGCAGTACTAGCTGAAGCTCGGGAAGGATAATGCTAGGATACTATAGATACAGCAGTACTAGCTGTAGCTCAGGGGAAGCAATGCCAGGATACTACAGATACAGCAGTACTAGTAGCAGCTCAGAGGAAGTAATGATAGGATACTACAGATACAGCAGTACTAGCTGTAGCTCAGGGGAAGTAATGCTAGGATACTACAGAAACAACAGTACTAGCTGTAGCTCAGGGGAAATAATAATAGGATACTACAGATACAGCAGTACTAACTGTAGCTCAGGAGAAATAATGCTAGGATATTACAAATATAGCAGTACTAGCTGCAGCTCAGGGGAAGTAATGCTTGGATACTACAGATACAGCAGTACTAGCTACAGCACAGGGGAAGCAATGTTAGGATACAACAGATAAAGCAGTACTAGCTGTAGCTCAGGGGAAGTAATACTAGGATACTACAGGTACAGCAGTACTAGCTGCAGCTCAGGGGAAGTAATACTAGGATACTGCAGATACAGCAGTACTGTCTGTAGCTGATGGGAAGTAATGCTAAGATACTACAGATACAGCAGTACTAACTGCAGCTTAGGAGAAGTAAGGCTAGGATACAACAGATACAGCAGTACTACCTGTAGCTCAGGGGAAGTAATTATAGGATACTACAGATACAGTAGTACTACCTGTAGCTCAGGGGAAATAATGCTAGGATACTAGAGATATAGCCATACAAGCTGTATTTCAGGGGAAGTAATGCTAAGCTACTACAGATACAGCAGTACTAGCTGCAGCTTAGGGGAAGTAATGCTAGGATACTACAGATACAGCAGTACTAGCTGCAGCTTGGGGAAGTAATGCAAGGATACTACAGATACAGCAGTATTAGGTGCAGCTCAGGGGAAGTAATGCTAGGATACTAAAGATGCAGCAGTACTAGCTATAGCTCAGAGGGGTTAATGCTAGGATACTACAGATAAAGCAGTACTGGCTGTAGCTCAGGGGATGTAATGCTAAGGTACGTCAGATACAGTGGTACTGGCAGCAGCTAAGGGGAAGTAATACTAGGATACTACAGATACAGCAGTATTTGCTGCAGCTCAGGGGAAGCAATGTTAGGATACTACAGATAAAGTAGAACAAGCTGCAGCTCAGGTTACGTAATGCTGAGAAACTACAGATACAGCAGTACTAGCTGCAACTTGGGAGGTAATGCTAGGATACTGCAGATACAGAATATTAGCTGCAGCATAGGAGAAGTAATGCTAAAATACTACAGATACAGCAGTACTAGATGCAGTTACAGTGAAGTAATACTAGGATACTACAGATACGGCAGTACTAGCTGTAGCTCAGAGAAAGCAATGCTAGGATACCTACAATGGTACTAGCTGTAGCTCAGGGGAAAGTAATGCTAGGATACTACAGCTATGGCAGTACTAGCTGCAGTTCAGGGGAAGTAATACTAGGATACTACAGATATAGCAGTACTAGCTGCAGCTCAGTGAAAGTAATGATAGGTTACTACAGGTACAGCAGTACTAGCTGTAGCTCAAGGGAAGTAAAGCCAGGATACTACAGATACAGCAGTATTATGTAGCTCAGGGGAAGTAATGTTAGGATACTACAAATACAGCAGTACTAGCTGCAGTTCAGGGGAAGTAATACTAGGATGCTACATATACGGCAGTACTAGCTGTAGCTCAGGGAAAGCAATGCTAGGATACTACAGATACAATTGTACTAGCTGTAGCTCAGGGGAAAGTAATGCTAGGATACTACAGATACAGCAGTACTAGCTGCAGCTCAGTGGAAGTAATGCTAGGATACTACAGGTACAGCAGCACTAGCTGTAAATCAGGGGAAGTAATGGTAGGATACTACAGATACAGCAGTACTAGCTGCAGCTTGGGGGAAGTAATGCTGGGATACTGCAGATACAGCAGTACTAGCTGTAGCTTGGGGGTAATGCTAGGATACTACAGATGCAGCGGTATTAGCTGCAACTCGGAGGAAGTAATGCTGGGATACAACACATACTGCAGTACAAGCTGCAGCTCAGGGGAAGTAATGCTAGGATATTACAGATATGTCAGTACTAGCTGCAGCTCAGGAGAAGTAATTCTAGGATACTACAGATACAATGGTACTAGCTGTAGCTCAGGGGAAAGTAATGCTAGGAAACTACATATATGGCAGTAGTAGCTGCAGTATAGGGGAGGTAATACTAGGATGCTACAAATACACCAGTACTAGCTGCAGCTCAGGGGAAGTAATTCTAGGGTACTACAGGTACAGCAGTACTAGCTGTAGCTCAGGGGAAACTAATGCTAGGATACTACAGATATGGCAGTACTAGCTGCAGCTCAGTGGAAGTAATCCTTGGATACAACAGGTGCAGCAGTACTAGCTGTAGCTCAGGGGAAATAATGCTAGGATACTACAGATACAGCAGTACTAGCTGCAGCTTGGGGGAAGTAATGCTAGGATACTGCAGATACAGCAGTACTAGCTGTAGCTCGGGGGGTAATGCTAGGATACTACAGATACAACAGTACTAGCTGCAGCTCTGGGGGGGGTAATGCTAGGATACTACCGATACAGCAGTACCAGCTGCAACTCAGAGGAAATAATGCTGGGTACAACAGATACAGCAGTACTAGCTGCAGCTCAGGGGAGGTAATGACATGATACTACAGATATGGCAGTACTAGCTGCAGCTCAGGAGAAGTAATGCTCTGATACTAGCGATAGAGCAGTACTAGCTGCAGTTCAGGGGTACAAGCTGTAGCCCAGGGAAAGCAATGCTAGGATACTACAGATACAATGGTACTAGCTGTAGCTCAGGAGAAAGTAATGCTTGGAAACTGCAGATATGGCAGTACTAGATGCAGTTCAGGGGAAGTAATACTAGGATGCTACAGATACACCAATACTAGCTGCAGCTCAGGGGAAGTAATGCTAGGATACTACAGGTACAGTAGTACTAGCTGTATCTCAGTGGAAGTAATGCTAGGATACTGCAGATAAGCAGTACTATGTAGCTCGGGGGAAGAAATGTTAGGATACTACAGATACAGCAGTACTAGCTGCAGTTCAGGATACATAATAATAGGATACTTCAGATATGGCAGTACTAGCTGCAGCTCAGTGGAAGTAATGCCAGGATAACAGAGATACAGCAGTAGTAGCTGCAGTTCAGGGGAAGTAATAGTAGGATACTACAGATAAGGCAGTACTAGCTGTAGCTCAGGGAACACAATGCTAGGATACTACAGATACAATGATACTAGCTGTAGCTCAGAGGAAAGTAATGTTAGGATAGTACAGATATGGCAGTACTAGCTGCAGTTCAGGGGAAGTAATACTAGGATACTACAGATACAGCAGTACTAGCTGCAGCTCAGTGGAAGTAATGCTAGGATACTACAGGTACAGCAATACTAGTTGTAGCTCAGGGGAAGTAATGCTAGGATAATATAGATACAGCAGTACTAGCTGCAGCTTGGGGGAAGTAATGCTTGGATACTGCAGATACAGCAGTACTAGCTGCAGCTCGGGGGATAATGTTAGGATACTATAGATACAGCAGTACTAGCTGCAGCTCAGGGGGGGTAATGCTAGGATGCTACAGATACAGCAGTCCTAGCTGCAGCTTGGGGGAAGTAATGCTGGGAAACAGCAGATACAGCAGTACTAGCTGCAACTCAAGGAAAGTAATGCTAGGATACTACAGGTACAGCAGTACTAGCTGCAGTTAAGGGGAACTAATACTAGGATACTACAGATACAGCAGTACTAGCTGTAGCTCAGGGAACACAATGCTTGGATACCAAAGATACAATGGTACTAGCTGTAGCTCAGGGGAAAGTAATGCTAGAATACTACAGATATGGCAGTACTAGCTGCAGTTCAAGATAAGTAATGCTAGGATTCTACAGATACAGCAGTAATAGCTGTAGCTCAGGGGAAGTAATGCTAGGATTCTGCAGATAAAACAGTACTAGCTGCAGCTCATGGGAAGTAATGCTAGGATACTACAGATACAGCAGTACAAGATACAGCTCAGGGGTAATGCTAGGATAATGCAGATAAGGCAGTACAAGCTGCAGCTCAGAGAAAGTAATGCTAGGATACTACTGATATAGCAGTACTAGCTGCAGCTTGGGAGGTAATGCTAGGATACTGCATATGCAGCAGTACTAGCTGAAGCTTAGGATAAGTAATCCTAGGATACTACAGATGCAGCAGTACTACCTGTAGCTGAGGGGAAGTAATGATAGGATACTACAGATACAGCAGTACTACCTTTATCTCAGGGGAAGTAATGCTAGGATATTACAGATACAGCAGTACAAGCTGTAGCTCAGGGGAAGTATTGCTAAGACACTACAGATACAGCAGTACTAGCTGCAGCTCAGGGGAAGAAATGCTAGGATACTACAGATACAGCAGTACTAGCTTCAGCTCAGGGGAAATAATACTAGGATATTACAGATGCAGCAGTACTAGGTGCAGCTCAGGGGAAGTACTGTTAGGATACTACAGATACAGCAGTAATAGCTGTAGCTAACAGGAAGTAATGCTAGGATACTACAGATACAGCAGTACTAGCTGCAGCTCAGGGGGTAATGCCAGGATACTACAGATACAGCAGTACTAGCTGTAGCTCAGGGGAAGTAATGCTAGGATACTACAGATACTGCAGTACTAGCAGCAATTTAGAGGAAGTAATGATAGGATACTACACATACAGCAGTACTAGCTTTAGTTAAGGGGAAGTAATGTAGGATACTACAGATACAGCCGTAATAGCTGTAGCTCAGGGTAAGTAATGCTAGGATACTACAGATGGAGCAGTACTATCTGTAGCTCATGGGAAGTAATGCTAGGATATTACAGATATAGCATTACTAGCTGCAGCTCAGGGGAAGCAATGCTAGGATACAACAGATACAGCAGTACTAGTTGTAGCTCAGGGGAAGTAATACTAGGATACTACAGATACAGTAGTACTAGCTACAGCTCAGGGGAAGTGATACTAAGATGCTGCAGATAGAGCAGTACTGGCTGTAACTCAGGGGAAGTAATGCTAGGATACTTCAGATACAGCAGTACTAACTGCAGCTTGAGGGGTAATGCTAAGATACTACAGATACAGCAGTACTAACTGCAGCTTAGGAGAAGTAATGCTAGGATACTACAGATACAGCAGTACTAGCTGCAGCTCGGGAAAGTAATGCAAGAATACTGGAGATACAGCAGTATTAGGTGAAGCTCAGGGGAAGTAATTCTAGCATACTAAAGATACAGCAGTACCAGCTATAGCTCAGAGTGGTTAATGCTAGGTTACTACAGATAAAGCAGTACTAGCTGTAGCTCAGGGGATGTAATGCAAAGATACTTCATATGCTGTGGAACTAGCAGCAGCTAAAGGGAACTAATGATAGGATACTACAGATACAGCAGTACAAGATACAGCTCAGGGGTAATGCTAGGATACTGCAGATAAGGCAGTACAAGCTGCAGCTCAGAGAAAGTAATGCTAGGATACTACTGATATAGCAGTACTAGCTGCAGCTTGGGAGGTAATGCTAGGATACTGCATATACAGCAGTACTAGCTGAAGCTTAGGATAAGTAATCCTAGGATACTACAGATGCAGCAGTACTACCTGTAGCTGAGGGGAAGTAATGATAGGATACTACAGATACAGCAGTACTACCTTTATCTCAGGGGAAGTAATGCTAGGATATTACAGATACAGCAGTACAAGCTGCAGCTCAGGGGAAGTAATGCTAGGATACTAAAGATACAGCAGTACTAGCTTCAGCTCAGGGGAAATAATACTAGGATATTACAGATGCAGCAGTACTAGGTGCAGCTCAGGGGAAGTACTGTTAGGATACTACAGATACAGCAGTAATAGCTGTAGCTAACAGGAAGTAATGCTAGGATACTACAGATACAGCAGTACTAGCTGCAGCTCAGGGGGTAATGCCAGGATACTACAGATACAGCAGTACTAGCTGTAGCTCAGGGGAAGTAATGCTAGGATACTACAGATACTGCAGTACTAGCAGCAATTCAGAGGAAGTAATGATAGGATACTACACATACAGCAGTACTAGCTTTAGTTAAGGGGAAGTAATGTAGGATACTACAGATACAGCCGTAATAGCTGTAGCTCAGGGTAAGTAATGCTAGGATACTACAGATACAGCCGTAATAGCTGTAGCTCAGGGTAAGTAATGCTAGGATACTACAGATGGAGCAGTACTAGCTGTAGCTCATGGGAAGTAATGCTAGGATATTACAGATATAGCATTACTAGCTGCAGCTCAGGGGAAGCAATGCTAGGATACAACAGATACAGCAGTACTAGTTGTAGCTCAGGGGAAGTAATACTAGGATACTACAGATACAGCAGTACTAGCTACAGCTCAGGGGAAGTGATACTAAGATGCTGCAGATAGAGCAGTACTGGCTGTAACTCAGGGGAAGTAATGCTAGGATACTTCAGATACAGCAGTACTAACTGCAGCTTGAGGGGTAATGCTAAGATACTACAGATACAGCAGTACTAACTGCAGCTTAGGAGAAGTAATGCTAGGATACTACAGATACAGCAGTACTACCTGAAGCTCAGGGAAAGTAATGATAGGATACTACAGATACAGCAGTACTAGCTGCAGCTCGGGAAAGTAATGCAAGAATACTGGAGATACAGCAGTATTAGGTGAAGCTCAGGGGAAGTAATTCTAGAATACTAAAGATACAGCAGTACCAGCTATAGCTCAGAGTGGTTAATGCTAGGTTACTACAGATAAAGCAGTACTAGCTGTAGCTCAGGGGATGTAATGCAAAGATACTTCATATACTGTGGAACTAGCAGCAGCTAAAGGGAACTAATGATAGGATACTACAGATTCAGCAGTATTAGATGCAGCTCAGGGAGTAATGCTAGGATACTACAGATACAGCAGTACTAGCTGCAGCTCAGGGGAAGTAATGTTAGGATACTACAGATAAAGCAGAATAAGCTGCAGTTCAGGTTAAGTAATGCTGTGAAACTACAGAAACAGCAGTACTAGCTGCAACTTGGGAGGTAATGCTAGGGTACTGCATATACAGATTACTAGCTGCAGCTTAGGAGAAGTAATGCTAAAATACTACAGATACAGCAGTACTAGATGCAGTTACAGGGAAGTAATACTAGGATACTACAGATATGGAAGTACTAGCTATAGCTCAGGGAATGCAATGCAAGGATACTACAGATACAATGGTACGAGCTGTAGCTCAGGGTAAAGAAATGCTAGGATACTACAGGTACAGTGGTACTAGCTGTAGCTCAGGGGAAGTAAAGCTAGGATACTGCAGATACAGCAGTACCATGTAGCTCAGGGGAAGTAATGTTAGGATACTACAGATACAGCAGTACTAGCTGCATTTCAGGGTAAGTAATACTAGGATACTACAGATATGGCAGTACTAGCTGCAGCTCAGGCGAATTAATGCCAGGATAACAGAGATACAGCAGTAGTAGCTGCAGTTCAGGGGAAATAATACTAGGATACTACAGATACGGCAGTACTAGCTGTAACTCAGGGAAAGAAATGCTAGGATACTACAGATACAATGGTACTAGCTGTAGCTCAAGGAAAATTAATGTTAGAATACTACAGATTTGGCAGTACTAGCTGCAGTTTAGGAGAAGTAATGCTAGGATACTACAGATGCAGCAGTACTAGCTGCAGCTCAGTGGAAGTAATGCTAGGATACTACAGGTACAGCAGTACTAGCTGTAGCTCAGGGGAAGTAAAGCTAGCATACCGCAAATACAGCAGTACTATGTAGCTCACGGGAAGTGATGTTAGGATACTAGAGATACAACAGTACTAGCTGCATTTCAGGGAAAGTAATGCTGGGATACTACAGATGTGGCAGTACTAGCTGCAGTTCAGGGGAAGTAATGCCAGGATAACAGAGATAGAGCAGTAGTAGCTGCAGTTCAGGGAGAATAATACTAGGATACTACAGATATGGCATTACTAGCTGTAGCTGAGGGGAAAGAAATGCTAGGATACTACAGATACAATGGTACTAGCTGTAGCTCAGGGAAAATTAATTCTAGGATACTACAGATTTGGCAGTACCAGCTGCAGTTCAGGAGAAGTAATGCTAGGATACTGCAGATGCAGCAGTACTAGCTGCAGCTCAGTGGAAGTAATGCTAGGATACTACAGGTACAGCAGTACTAGCTGTAGCTCATGTGAAGTAATGCTAGGATATTACAGATACAGCAGTACTAGCTGCAGCTTGGGGTAAGTAATGCTAGGATACGGCAAATACAGCAGTATAAGCTGTAGCTTGGGGAGTAATGCTAGGATACTACAGATACAGCAGTACTAGCTGCAGCTCTGGGGATAATACTAGGATACTACAGATACAGCAGTACTAACTGCAACTTGGGGAAGTAATGCTGGAATACAACAGATACAGCAGTACTAGCTGCAGCTCAGGGGAAGTAATGTTAGGATACTACAGATATGGCAGCACAAGCTGAAGCTCAGGAGAAGTAATGCTAGGATAACAGTGATACAGCAGTACTAGCTGCAGTACAGAGGAAGTAATACTAGGATACTACAGATACGGCAGTACGAGCTGTAGCTCAAGGAAAGCAATGCTAGGATACTACAAATACAATGGTACTAGATGTAGCTCAGGGGAAAGTAATGCTAGGAAACTACAGATATGGCAGTACTAGCTGCAGTTCAGGCGAGGTAATACTAGGATGCTACAGGTACACCAGTACTAGCTGCAGCTCATGGGAAGTAATGCTAAGATACTACAGGTACAGCAGTACTAGCTGTAGGTCCAGGGAAGTAATGCTAGGATACCACAGATACAGCAGTACTATGTAGCTCAGGGGAAGGAATGTTCGGATAATACAGATACAGCAGTACTAGCTGCAGTTCAAGGTAAGTAATACTAGGATACTACAGATATGGCAGTACTAGATGCAGCTCAGGGGAAGTAATGCCAGGATAACAGAGATACAGCAGTACTAGCTGCAGTTCAGGGGAAGTAATACTAGGATACTACAGATATGGCAGTACTAGCTGTAGCTCAGGGAAACCAATGCTAGGATACTACAGATAAAATGGTACTAACTGTAGCTCAGGGGAAAGTAATGCTAGGATACTACAGATATGACAGTAGTAGCTGCAGTTGAGGAAAAGTAATGCTAGGATACTACAGATACAACAGTACTAGCTGCAGCTCAGTGGAAGCAATGCTAGGATACTACAGATACAGCAGTACTTGCTGCAGCTTGGCGGAAGTAATGCTAGGATACTGCAGATACAGCAGTACTAGCTGCAGCTCTAGGAAGTAATACTAGGATACTACAGATACAGCAGTACTAGCTGCAACTCGGGGGAAGTAATGCTGGGATACAACAGATACAGCAGTACTAGCTGCAGCTCAGGGGAAGTACTGCTAGGATACTACAGATATGGCAGTACTAGCTGCAGCTCAGGAGAAGTAATGCTAGGATACTAGTGATAAAGCAGTACTAGCTGCAGTTCAGGGGAATTCATACTAGGATACTACAGATATGGCAGTACTAGCTGTACCTCAGGGAAAGCAATGCTAGAATACTACAGATACAATGGTACTAGCTGTAGCTCAGGGGAAAGTAATGCTTAGAAACTACAGATATGGCAGTACTAGCTGCAGTTCAGGGAAAGTAATACTAGGATGCTACAGATACACCAGTACTAGCTGCAGCTCAGGGAAGTAATACTAGGATACTGCAGATACAGCAGTACTAGCTGCAGCTCATTGGAAGTAATGCTAGGAAACTACAGGTACAGTAGTACTAGCTGTAGCTCAGGGGAAGTAATGCTAGGCGACTACAGATACAGCAATACTAGCTGCAGCTTAAGTATTGCTAGGATAATACAGATACAGCAGTACTAGCTGTAGCTCAGAGGGTAATGCTAGGATACTACAGATACAACAGTACAAGCTGCAGCTTGGGGGAAGTAATGCTGGGATACAACAGATACAGCAGTACTAGCTGCAACTCAGGGGAGGTAATGCTAGGATACCACAGGTAGAGCAGTACTAGCTGCAGTTCAAGGGAACTAATACTAGGATACTACAGATACAGCAGTACTAGCTGTAGCTCAGGGAGAGCAATGCTTGGATACCACAGATACAATGGTACTAGCTGTAGCTTAGGGGAAAGTAATGTTAGAACATTACTGATATGGCAGTACTAGCTGCAGCTAAGGAGAAGTAATTCTAGGATTCTACAGATACAGCAGTACTAGCCATAGCTCAGGGGAAGAAATGCTAGGATACTACAGATACAGCAGTACTAGATACAGCCCAGGGGTAATGCTAGGATACTGCAGATAAAGCAGTACTAGCTGCAGCTCAGGGAAAGTAATGCTAGGCTATAACTGATACAGCAGTACTAGCTGCAGCTTGGGAGGTAATGCTAGGATACTGCTTATACAGCAGTACTAGATGAAGCTTAGGAGAAGTAATGCTTGGATACTACAGATACAGCAATAATACCTGCAGCTCAGGGGAAGTAATGATAGGATACTAAAGATAGAGCAGTACTACCTGTAGCTCAGGGGAAGTAATGCAAAGATATTTCAGATACAGCAGTACTAGTTGTAGCTCAGAGGAAATAATGCTATGACACTACAGATACAGCAGTATTAGCTGCAGCTCAAGGGAAGTAACGCTAGGATACTACAGATACAGCAGTACTAGCTGCAGCTCAGGGGAAGTAATACTAGGATATTACATATACAGCAGTACTAGGTGCAGCTCAGGGGAAGTAATGTTAGGATACTACAGATACAGCAGTACTATCTGTAGCTAACAGGAAGTAATGCTAGGATACTACAGATACAGCAGTACCAGCTGTAGCTCGGGGGTGGGGGTAATGTCAGGATACTACAAATACAGCAGTACTAGCTTATCTCAGGGGAAGTAATGCTGGGATACTACAGATACAACAGTACTAGCAGCAGCTCAAAGGAAGTAATGATAGGATACTAAAAATACAGCAGTACTAGCTGTAGCTCAGGGGAAGTAATGCTAGGATACTACAGATACGGTAGTACTAGCTGTAGCTCATGGGAAGTAATGCTAGGATATTACAGATATAGCAGTACTAGCTGCAGCTCAGGGGAAGTAATGCTTGGATACTACAGATACAGCAGTACTAGCTGCAGCTCGGGGGAGTAATGCTAGGATACAACAGATACAGCAATACTATCTGTAGCTCAGGGGAAGTGATACTAGGATACTACAGGTACAGCACTACTAGCTGCAGCTCAGGGAAAGTATTACTAGGATACTGCAGATACAGCAGTACTGGCTGTAGCTCATGGGAAGTAATGCTAGGATACTACAGATACAGCAGTACTACCTGTAGCTGAGGGGAAGTACTGATAGGATACTACAGCTACAGCAGTACTACCTGTAGCTCGGGGAAGTAATGATAGGATACTACAGATACAGCTGTACTAGCTGTAGCTCAGGGGACGTAATGCTAAGCTGCTACAAATACAGCCGTACTAGCTGCAGCTCAGGGGAAGTAATGTTAGGATACTTGTGATACAGCAGTACTAGCTGTAGCTCACAAGATGTAATACTAAGATACTTCAGATACAGTAGTACAAGAAGCAGCTAATGGGAAGTAATGCTAGGGTACTACAGATACAGCAGTACTAGCTGCAGCTCAGGGGGTAATGCTAGGATACTACAGATACATCAGTACTGGCTGCACCTTAGGGGAAGTAATGCTAGGATACTAGAGATAAAGCAGGACACACTGCAGCTCAGGTTAAGTAATGCTGAGATACTACAGATACAGCAGTAATCACTGCAACTTGGGAGGTAATGCTAGGATACTGCAGATACAGATTACTAGCTGCAGCTTAGGAGATGTAATGCTAGGATACTACAGATGCAGCAGTACTACCTGTAGCTCAGGGGAAGAAATGATAGGATACTACAGATACAGCAGTACTACCTGTAGCTCAGGGGAAGTAATGCTAGGATACTACAGATACAGCAGTACCAGCTGTAGTTCAAGATAAGTAATGCTAAGACACTACAGACACAGCAGTACTAGCTACAGCTCAGGGGAAGTAATGCTAGGATATTACAGATACAGCAGTACTAGGTGCAACTCAGTGGAAGTAATGCTAGGATACTAAAGATACCACAATACTAGCTGTAGCTCAGAAGAAGTAATGCTACAATACTACAAATACAGCAGTACTAGCTGCAGCTCGGAGGGTATTGCTAGGATACTACAGATATAGCAGTACTAGCTGTAGCTCAGGGAAAGTAATGCAGGGATACCACTGATACAGCAGTACTAGCTGCAGCTCTTAGGGGTAAATGTTTGGATACTACAGATACAGCAGTACTAGCTGCAGCTCAGGGGAAGTAATGCTAAGATACTACAGATACAGCAGTATTAGCTGCAGCTCAGGGGAGGTAATGCTAGGATACTAGAGATACATCAGGACTAGCTGTAGCTTAGGAGAAGTAATGCTAGAATACTACAGATACAGCAGTACTAACTGCAGCTCTGGGGAAGTAATGCTAGGATAGTACAGATACAGCATTAATAGCCTCAGCTCCTGGGGGTAATGCTAGGATACTACAGATACAGAAGTACTAGCTCCAGCCCAGGGGAAGTAATGCTAGGATAATACAGATACAGCAGTATTAGGTGCATCTCAGGTGAAGTAATGCTAGGATACAGCAGTACTAGCTGTAGCTCAGGGGAAGTTATACTAGGATTCTACAGATACAGCAGTACTAGCTGCAGCTCAGGGGAAGTAATGCTAGGATACTGCAGATACAGCAGTACTGGCTGTAGCTCAGAGGAAGTAATGCTAGGATACTACAGATACAGCAGCACTAGCTGCAGCTCCAGTGGTAATGCTAGGATACTACAGCTATAGCAGTACTAGCTGCAATGTAGGAGAAGCAATGCTAGGATACTACAGATACAGCAGTGCTACCTGTAGCTCAGGGGAAGTAATGATAGGATACAACAGATAATGCAGTACTACCTGTAGCTCAGGGAAAGTAATTCTAGGATACTGCAGATACAGCAGTACTAGCTGCAGCTCAGGGGAACTAATGCTAGGATACTGCAGATACAGCAGTACTAGCTGTAGCTCATAGGAAGTAATGCTAAGATATTACAGATATAGCAGTACTAGCTGCAGCTCAGGGGAAGTAATGCTTGGATACTACAGATACAGCAGTACTAGCTGCAGCTCAGGGGAGTAATGCTAGGATACAACAGATACAGCAATACTAGCTGTAGCTCAGGGGAAAGGATACTACAGGTACAGCACTATTAGCTGCAGCTCAGGGAAAGTAGTACTAGGATACTGCAGATACTGCAGTACTGGCTGTAGCTCAGGGGAAGTAATGCTAGGATACTACAGATACAGCAGTACTACCTGTAGCTGAGGGGAAGTACTGATAGGATACTACAGCTACAGCAGTACTACCTGTAGCTCAGGAGGAAGTAATGATAGGATACTACAGATACAGCTATACTAGCTGTAGCTCAGGGGACGTAATGCTAAGCTGCTACAAATACAGCCATACTAGCTGCAGCTCAGGGGCAGTAATGCTAGGATACTTACGATACAGCAGTACTAGCTGCAGTTCAGGGAAGTAATGCTAGGATACTACAGATACAGCAGTACTAGCTGTAGCTCAGGAGATGTAATACTAGGATACTTCAGATACAGTAGTACTAGAAGCAGCTAATGGGAAGTAATGCTAGGGTACTACAGATACAGCAGTACTAGCTGCAGCTCAGGTAGTAATGCTAGGATACTACAGATACATCAGTACTGGCTGCACCTTAGGGGAAGTAATGCTAGGATACTACAGATAAAGCAGGACATGCTGCAGCTCAGGTTAAGTAATGCTGAGATACAACAGATACAGCAGTAATCACTGCAACTTGGGAGGTAATGCTAGGATACTGCAGATACAGATTACTAGCTGCAGCTTAGGAGATGTAATGCTAGGATACTACAGATGCAGCAGTACTACCTGTAGCTCAGGGGAAGAAATGATAGGATACTACAGATACAGCAGTACTACCTGTAGCTCGAGGGAAGTAATGCTAGGATACTACAGATACAGCAGTACCAGCTGTAGTTCAAGAGAAGTAATGCTAAGACACTACAGACACAGCAGTACTAGCTACAGCTCAGGGGAAGTAATGCTAGGATACTACAGATACCACAATACTAGCTGTAGCTCAGAAGAAGTAATGCTACAATACTACAGATACAGCAGTACTAGCTGCAGCTCGGGGGGTATTGCTAGGATACTACAGATATAGCAGTACTAGCTGTACCTCAGGGAAAGTAATGCAGGGATACTACTGATACAGCAGTACTAGCTGCAGCTCTTGGGGGTAATGTTAGGATACTACAGATACAGCAGTACTAGCTGCAGCTCAGGGGAAGTAATGCTAAGATACTACAGATACAACAGTATTAGCTGCAGCTCAGGGGAGGTAATGCTAGGATACTAGAGATACAGCAGGACTAGCTGTAGCTTAGGAGAAGTAATGCTAGAATACTACAGATACAGCAGTACTAACTGCAGCTCTGGGGAAGTAATGCTAGGATAGTACAGATACAGCATTAATAGCCTCAGCTCCTAGGGGTAATGCTAGGATACTACAGATACAGCAGTGCTAGCTCCAGCTCAGGGGAAGTAATGCTAGGATAATACAGATACAGCAGTATTAGCTGCATCTCAGGTGAAGTAATGCTAGGATACAGCAGTACTAGCTGTAGCTCAGGGGAAGTTATACTAGGATTCTACAGATACAGCAGTACTAGCTGCAGCTCAGAGGAAGTAATGCTGGGATACTGCAGATACAGCAGTACTGGCTGTAGCTCAGAGGAAGTAATGCTAGGATACTACAGATACAGCAGCACTAGCTACAGCTCCAGTGGTAATGCTAGGATACTACAGCTATAGCAGTACTAGCTGCAACGTAGGAGAAGTAATGGTAGGATACTACAGATACAGCAGTGCTACCTGTAGCTCAGGGGAAGTAATGATAGGATACAACAGATAATGCAGTACTACCTGTAGCTCAGGGAAAGTAATTCTAGGATACTGCAGATACAGCAGTACTAGCTGCAGCTCAGGGGAAGTAATGCTAGGATACTGCAGATACAGCAGTACTAGCTGTAGCTCAGGGTAAGTAAGCTAGGATACTACATATACAGCAGTACTAGTTGTAGCTCAGGGGAAGTAATGCTAGGATACTACAGATACAGCAGTACTAGCTGCAGCTCGAGGGGTAATGCTAGGATACTACAGATACAGGAGTACTAGCTGCAGCTCAGGGGAAGTAATGCTAGGATACTACAAATAATGCAGTACTAGCTGGAGCTCAGGGGAAGTAATGCAAGGATACTTGAGATACAGCAGTACTAGGTGCACCTCATGGGAAGTAATTCTAGGATACTACAGATACAACAGTACTAGCTGTAGCTCAGAGGAAGTAATGCTAGGACACTACAGATACAGCAGTACTAGCTGCAGCTCGGGAGGTAATGCTAGGATACTACAGATACAGCAGTACTAGCTGTAGCTCAGTGGAAGTAATGCTAGGATACTAAAGATACAGTAGTACTAACAGCAGCTCAGGAGAAGTAATGCTAGGATACTACCGATACTGCAGTACTAGCTGCAGCTCAGGGGGTAATGCTAGGATACTACAGATAAAGCAATACTAGCTGTAGCTCAGGGGAAGTAATTCTAGGATACTACAGATACAGCAGTACTACCTGTAGCTGAGGGGAAGTACTGATAGGATACTACAGCTACATCAGTACTAGCTGTAGCTCAGGGGGAAGTAATGCTAGGATAATACAGATACAGCAGTACTAGCTGTAGCTCAGTGGGTAATACTAGGATACTACATATACAGCAGTACTAGCTGCAGCTTTGGGGAAGTAATGCTGGGATACAATAGATACAGCAGTACTAGCTGCAACACAGGGGAGGTAATGCTAGGATACTACAGGTACAGCAGTACTAGCTGCAGTTTAAGGGAACTAATACTAGGATACTACAGATACAGCAGTACTAGCTGTAGCTCAGGGAGAGCAATGCTTGGATGCCACAGATACAATGGTACTAGCTGTAGCTTAGGGGAAAGTAATGTTAGAACACTACAGATATGGCAGTACTAGCTGCAGCTCAGGAGAAGTAATTCTAGGATTCTACAGATACAGCAGTACTAGCCGTAGCTCAGGGGAAGTAATGCTAGGATACTACAGATACAGCAGTACTAGATACAGCCCAGGGGTAATGCTAGGATACTGCAGATAAAGCAGTACTAGCTGCAGCTCAGGGAATGTAATGCTAGGCTATAACTGATGCAGCAGTACTAGCTGCAGCTTGGGAAGTAATGCTAGTTTACTGCTTATACAGCAGTACTAGATGAAGCTTAGGAGAAGTAATGCTCAGATACTACAGATACAGCAATAATACCTGTAGCTCAGGGGAAGTAATGATAGGATACTACAGATACAGCAGTACTACCTGTAGCTCAGGGGAAGTAATGCAAAGATATTTCAGATACAGCAGTACTAGTTGTAGCTCAGGGGAAGTAATGCTATGACACTACAGATACAGCAGTATTAGCTGCAGCTCAAGGGAAGTAACACTAGGATACTACAGATACAGCAGAACTGGCTGGAGCTCAGGGGAAGTAATACTAGGATATTACATATACAGCAGTACTAGGTGCAGCTCAGGGGAAGTAATTTTAGGATACTACAGATACAGCAGTACTATCTGTAGCTAACAGGAAGTAATGCTAGGATACTACAGATACAGCAGTACTAGCTGTAGATCGGGGGTGGGGGTAATGTCAGGATACTACAAATACAGCAGTACTAGCTTATCTCAGGGGGAAGTAATGCTAGGATTCTACAGATACAGCAGTACTAGCAGCAGCTCAAAGGAAGTAATGATAGGATACTAAAAATACAGCAGTACTAGCTGTAGCTCAGGGGACGTAATGATAGGATACTACAGATACAGTAGTACTAGCTGTAGCTCATGGGAAGTAATGCTAGGATATTACAGCTATAGCAGTACTAGCTGCAGCTCAGGGGAAGTAATGCTTGGATACTACAGATACAGCAGTACTAGCTGCAGCTCGGGGGAGTAATGCTAGGATACAACAGATACAGCAGTACTAGCTGTAGCTCAGGGGAAGTGATACTAGGATACGCCAGGTACAGCACTACTAGCTGCAGTTCAGGGAAAGTAGTACTAAGATACTACAGATACAGCAGTACTACCTGTAGCTCAGGGGGAAGTAATGATAGGATACTACAGATACAGCTGTACTAGCTGTAGTTCAGGGGACGTAATGCACAGCTGCTACAAATACAGCTGTACTAGCTGCAGCTCAGGGGAAGTAATGCTAGGATACGTACGATACAGCAGTACTAGCTGTAGCTCAAGAGATGTAATACTAAGATACTTCAGATACAGTAGTACTAGAAGCAGCTAATGGGAAGTAATGCTAGGGTACTACAGATACAGCAGTACTAGCTGCAGCTTGGGGGGGTAATGCTAGGATACTACAGATACATCAGTACTGGCTGCACCTTAGGGGAAGTAATGCTAGGATACTACAGATAAAGCAGTACTACCTGTAGCTCAGGGGGAAGTAATGATAGGATACTACAGATACAGCAGTACTAGCTGCACTCAGGAGAAGTAATGCTAGGATACTACAGATACAGCAGTACTACCTGTAGCTCAGGGGAAGTAATGCTAGGATACTACAGATACAGAAGTACTAGCTGTAGCTCAGGGATAGAGTAATTCTAGGATACTGCAGATACAGCAGTACTAGCTGCAGCTCAGGGGAAGTAATGCTAGGATACTACAGATACAGCAGTACTAGCTGTAGCTCAGGAAAAGTAATGCTAGGATACTACAGATATGGCAGTACTAGCTGCAGTTCAGGAGAAGTAATGCTAGGATACTACAGATACAGCAGTACTAGCTGCAGCTCAGGGGAAGTAATGCTAGAATACTACAGATACAGCAGTACTAACTGCAGCTCTGGGGAAGTAATGCTAGGATACTACAGATACAGCAGTACTAGCTCCAGCTCAGGGGAAGTAATGCTAGGATAATACAGATACAGCAGTATTAGCTGCATCTCAGGTGAAGTAATGCTAGGATACTGCAGATACAGCAGTACTAGCTGCAATGTAGGAGAAGAAATGCTAGGATACTACAGATACAGCAGTGCTAACTGTAGCTCAGGGGAAGTTATGATAGGATACAAGAGATAATGCAGTACTACCTGTAGCTCAGGGGAAGTAATGCTAGGATACTACAGATACAGCATTACTAGGTGCAGCTCAGGGGATGTAATGCTAGGCTACTATAGATACAGCAGTACTAGCTGAAGCTCAGAGGAAGGAATGCTAGGATACTGCAGATACAGCAGTACTGGCTGTAGCTCAGAGGAAGTAATGCTAGGATACTACAGATACAGCAGCACTAGCTGCAGCTCCAGTGGTAATGCTAGGATACTACAGCTATAGCAGTACTAGCTGCAACGTAGGAGAAGTAATGCTAGGATACTACAGATACAGCAGTGCTACCTGTAGCTCAGGGGAAGTAATGATAAAATACAACAGATAATGCAGTACTACCTGTAGCTCAGGGGAAGTAATGCTAGGATACTACACATACAGCATTACTAGGTGCAGCTCAGGGGATGTAATGCTAGGCTACTATAGATACAGCAGTACTAGCTGAAGCTCAGAGGAAGGAATGCTAGGATACTTTAGATACAGCAGTACTAGCTTTAGCTCAGGAGATATAATGCTAGGATACTACAGATGCAGCAGTACTAGCTGCAGCTTGGGGGGTAATGCTAGGATACTACAGATACAGCAGTACTAGCTGCAGCTCAGGGGAAGTAATGCTAGGATACTAAAGATTTAGCAATACAAGCTCCAGCTCAGGGGAAGTAATGCTAGGATACTACAGATACAGCAGTACTAGCTGTAGCTCAGGGAGAGTAATTCTAGGATACTGCAGATACAGCAGTACTAGCTGCAGCTCAGGGGAAGTAATGTTAGGATACTGCAGATACAGCAGTACTAGCTGTAGCTCAGTGTAAGTAAGCTAGGATACTACATATACAGCAGTACTAGTTGTAGCTTTGGGGAAGTAATGCTAGGATACTACAGATACAACAGTACTAGCTGCAGCTCGAGGGGTAATGCTAGGATACTACAGATACAGGAGTAGTAGCTGCAGCTTAGGAGAAGTAATACTAGGATACTACAGATACAGCAGTACTACCTGTACCGCAGGGGAAGTAATGATAGGATACTACTGACACAGCCATACAAGCTGCAGCTCAGGGGAAGTAATGCTAGGATACTTCAGATACAGCAGTACTGGGGGCACCTCATGGGAAGTAATTCTAGGATACTACATATACAACAGTACTAGCTGTAGCTCAGAGGATGTAATGCTAGGACACTACAGATACAGTAGTACTAGTTGCAGCTCTGGAGGTAATGCTAGGATACTACAGATACAGCAGTACTAGCTGTAGCTCAGTGGAAGTAATGCTAGGATACTAAAGATACAGTAGTACTAGCTGCAGCTCATGGGGTAATGCTAGGATACTACAGATACATCAATACTAGCTGTAGCTCAGGGGAAGTAATGCTAGGATACTACAGATACAGCAGTACTACCTGTAGCTCAGGGGGAAGTAATGATAGGATACTACAGATACAGCTGTACTAGCTGTATCTCAGGGGACGTAATGCTAAGCTGCTACAAATACAGCCATACTAGCTGCAGCTCAGGGGAAGTAATGCTAGGATACTTATGATACAGCAGTACTAGCTGCAGCTCAGGGAAGTAATGCTAGGATACTACAGATACAGCAGTACTAGCTGTAGCTCAGGAGATGTAATACTAAGATACTTCAGATACAGTAGTACTAGAAGCAGCTAATGGGAAGTAATGCTAGGGTACTACAGATACAGCAGTACTAGCTGCAGCTCATGGGGTAATGCTAGGATACTACAGATACATCAGTACTGGTTGCACCTTAGGGGAAGTAATGCTAGGATACTACAGATAAAGCAGGACAAGCTGCAACTCAGGTTAAGTAATGCTGAGATACTACAGATGCAGCAGTAATCACTGCAACTTGGGAGGTAATGCTAGGATACTACAGATACAGATTACTAGCTGGAGCTTAGGAGATGTAATGCTAGGATACTACAGATGCAGCAGTACTACCTGCAACTCAGGGGAAGAAATTATAGGATACTACAGATACAGCAGTACTACCTGTAGCTCAGGGTAAGTAATGCTAGGATACTACAGATACAGCAGTACCAGCTGTAGTTCAAGAGAAGTAATGCTAAGACACTACAGACACAGCAGTACTAGCTACAGCTCAGTGGAAGTAATGCTAGGATATTACAGATACAGCAGTACTAGGTGCAACTCAGTGGAAGTAATGCTAGTATACTACAGATATAGCAGTACTAGCTGCAGCTCGGGGAAAGTAATGCAGGGATACTACTGATACAGCAGTACTAGCTGCAGCTCTTGGGGGTAATGTTAGGATACTACAGATACAGCAGTCCTAGCTGCAGCTCAGGGGAAGTAATGCTAAGATACTACAGATACAGTCGTATTAGCTGCAGCTCAGGGGAGGTAATGCTAGGATACTAGAGATACAGCAGGGCTAGCTGTAGCTTAGGAGAAGTAATGCTAGAATAATACAGATACAGCAGTACTAACTGCAGCTCTGGGGAAGTAATGCTAGGATAGCACAGATACAGCATTAGCCTCCCTCTCTGGGGGTAATGCTAGGATACTACAGATACAGAAGTACTAGCTCCAGCCCAGGGGAAGTAATGCTAGGATAATACAGATACAGCAGTATTAGCTGCATCTCAGGTGAAGTAATGCTAGGATACATCAGTACTAGCTGTAGCTCAGGGGAAGTTATACTAGGATTCTACAGATACAGCAGTACTAGCTGCAGCTCAGGGGAAGTAATGCTAGGATACTGCAGATACAGCAGTACTGGCTGTAGCTCAGATGAAGTAATGCTAGGATACTACAGATACAGCAGCACTAGCTGCAGCTCCAGTGATAATGCTAGGATACTACAGCTATAGCAGGACTAGCTGCAACGTAGGAGAAGTAATGCTAGGATACTACAGATACAGCAGTGCTACCTGTAGCTCAGGGGAAGTAATGATAAAATACAACAGATAATGCAGTACTACCTGTAGCTCAGGGGAAGTAATGCTAGGATACTACACATACAGCATTACTAGGTGCAGCTCAGGGGATGTAATGCTAGGCTACTATAGATACAGCAGTACTAGCTGTAGCTCAGAGGAAGGAATGCTAGGATACTACAGATACAGCAGTACTAGCGTTAGCTCAGTTGATATAGTGCTAGGATACTACAGATACAGTATTACTAGCAGCAGCTCAGGGGAAGTACTGCTAGGATATTACAGATGCAGCAGTACTAGCTGCAGCTTGGGGGGTAATGCTAGGATACTACAGATACAGCAGTACTAGCTGCAGCTCAGGGGAAGTAATGCTAGGATACTAAAGATTTAGCAATACAAGCTCCAGCTCAGGGGAAGTAATGCTAGGATACTGCAGATACAGCAGTACTAGCTGTAGCTCATGGTAAGTAAGCTAGGATACTACATATACAGCAGTACTAGTTGTAGCTCAGGGGAAGTAATGATAGGATACTACAGATACAGCAGTACTAGCTGCAGCTCGAGGGGTAATGCTAGGATACTACAGATACAGGAGTACTAGCTGCAGCTTAGGAGAAGTAATACTAGGATACTACAGATACAGCAGTACTACCTGTACCTCAGGGGAAGTAATGATAGGATACTACTGACACAGCCATACAAGCTGTAGCTCAGGAGTAATGCTAAGCTACTACAGATACAGCAGTACTAGCTGCAGCTCAGGGGAAGTAATGCTAGGATACTACAGATAAAGCAGTACTAGCTGCAGCTGAGGGGAAGTAATGCTAGGATACTTCAGATACAGCAGTACTAGGTGCACCTCATGTGAAGTAATTCTAGGATACTACAGATACAACAGTACTAGCTGTAGCTCAGAGGAAGTAATGCTAGGACACTAAAGATACAATAGTACTAGCTGCAGCTCGGGAGGTAATGCTAGGATACTACAGATACAGCAGTACTAGCTGTAGCTCATTGGAAGTAATGCTAGGATACTAAAGATACAGTAGTACTAACAGCAGCTAAGGGGAAGTAATGCTAGGATACTACCGATACTGCAGTACTAGCTGTAGCTCAGGGGGTAATGCTAGGATACTACAGATACAGCAATACTAGCTGTAACTCAGGGGAAGTAATGCTAGGATACTACAGATACAGCAGTACTAGCTGCAGCTCAGGGAAAGTAATACTAGGTTACTACAGATATAGCAGTACTAGATGCAGCTCTGTGGGATAATTCTAGGATACTACAGATACAGCAATAGTAGCTGCAGCTTGGGGGGAAGTAATTCTAGGATACTACAGATACAGCAGTACTAGCTGCAGCTCTGGGGGTAATGATGGGATACTACAGATACAGCAGTACTAGCTGTAGCTCAGGGGAAGTAATGCTAGGATACTACAGATACAGTAGTACTAGCAGCAGCTCAGGGGAAGTAATTGTAAAATACTACAGATTCAGCAGTACTAGCTGCAGCTCGGGGGGGGGATGCAAGGATACTACAGATACAGCAGTACTAGCTGTAGCTCAGGGGACGTAATGTTAGGATACTACAGATACAGCAGTTTTAGAAGCAGCTCAGGGGAAGTAATGCTAGGATACTACAGATACAGTAGTACTAGCTGCAGCTCAGGGGAAGTAATTCTAAGATACTACAGATGCAGCAGTACTAGCTGCAGCTCTGGGAGGTAATGCTAGGATACTACAGATACAGCAGTACTAGCAGCAGCTCAGGGGAAGTAATGCTAGGATTCTACTGATACAGCAGCACTAGCTGCAGCTCTGTGGGTTAATGCTAAGATACTACAGATGCAGCAGTACTAGCTGCAGCTCATGGGGTAATGCTAGGATACTACAGATACAGCAGTACTAGCTGTAGCTCAAGGGATGTAATGCTAGGATGCTACAGATACAGCAGTATTAGCTGCAGCTCAGGGGAAGTAATGCTTGGTTACTACAAATACAGCAGTACTAGCTGCAACTCTAAGGGGTAGTGCTAGGATACTACAGATGGACCATTACTAGCTGCAGCTCAGGGGAAGCAATGCTAGGATACTACAGATACAGCAGTACTAGCTGCAGCTCAGGGGAAGTAATGCTGGGATACTACAGATACAGCAGTACTAGCTGCAGCTCATGGGGTAATGCTAAGATACTACAGATGCAGCAGTACTAGCTGCAGCTCAGGGGAAGTAATGCTGGGATACTACAGATACAGCAGTACTAGCTGCAGCTCAAGGGGTAATGCTAGGATACTACAGCTACAGCAGTACTAGCTGTAGCTCAAGGGAAGTAATGCTAGGATGCTACAGATACAGCAGTATTAGCTGCAGCTCAGGGGAAGTAATGCTTGGTTACTACAAATACAGCAATACTAGCTGCAACTCTAAGGGGTAGTGCTAGGATACTGCAGATGCACCATTACTAGCTGCAGCTCAGGGGAAGCAATGCTAGGATACTACAGATACAGCAGTACTAGCTGCAGCTCTGTGGGGTAATGCTAGGATACTACAGATGCAGCAGTACTAGCTGCAGCTCAGGGGAAGTAATGCTGGGATACTACAGATACAGAAGTACTAACTGCAACTCATGGGGTAATGCTAAGTTACTACAGCTACAGCAGTACTAGCTGCAGCTCGGGGGAAGTAATGCTAGGATACTACAGATACATAAGTACTAGCTGCAGCTCAGGAGGCTAATTCTAGGATACTACACATACAGCAGTACTATCTGCAGCTCAGGGGAAGTAATGCTAGGATACTACAGATGCAGCAGTACTAGCTGCAGCTTGGGGGGGTAATGGTAGGATACTACAGATACAGCAGTACTAGCTGTAGCTCAGTGGAAGTAATGCTAGGATACTAAAGATACAGTAGTACTAACAGCAGCTCAGGGGAAGTAATGCTAGGATACTACCGATACTGCAGTACTAGCTGCAGCTCAGGTGGTAATGCTAGGATACTACAGATACAGCAATACTAGCTGTAGCTCAGGGGAAGTAATACCAGGATACTACAGATACAGCAGTACTAGCTGCAGCTCAGGGGAAGTAATACTAGGTTACTACAGATATAGCAGTACTAGATGCAGCTCTGTGGGGTAATTCTAGGATAGTACAGATACAGCAATAGTAGCTGCAGCTTGGGGGAAGTAATTCTAGGATACTACAGATACAGCAGTACTAGCTGCAGCTCTGCGGGTAATGCTGGGATACTACAGATACAGTAATACTAGCTGTAGCTCAGGGGGAGTAATGCTAGGATACTACAGATACAGTAGTACTAGCAGCAGCTCAGGGGAAGTAATTCTAAAATACTACAGATTCAGCAGTACTAGCTGCAGCTCGGGGGGTAATGCAAGGATACTACAGATACAGCAGTACTAGCTGTAGCTCAGGGGACGTAATGCTAGGATACTACAGATACAGCAGTTTTAGCTGCAGCTCAGGGGAAGTAATGCTAGGATACTACAGATACAGTAGTACTAGCTGCAGCTCAGGGGAAGTAATTCTAAGATACTACAGATACAGCAGTACTAGCTGCAGCTCTGGGAGGTAATGCTAGGATACTACAGATACAGCAGTACTAGCAGAAGCTCAGGGGAAGTAATGCTAGGATTCTACTGATACAGCAGTACTAGCTGCAGCTCTGTGGGTTAATGCTAAGATACTACAGATGCAGCAGTACTAGCTGCAGCTCAGGGGAAGTAATGCTGGGATACTACAGATACAGCAGTACTAGCTGCAGCTCATGGGGTAATGCTAGGATACTACAGATACAGCAGTACTAGCTGTAGCTCAAGGGATGTAATGCTAGGATGCTACAGATACAGCAGTATTAGCTGCAGCTCAGGGGAAGTAATGCTTGGTTACTACAAATACAGCAGTACTAGCTGCAACTCTAAGGGGTAGTGCTAGGATACTACAGATGCACCATTACTAGCTGCAGCTCAGGGGAATCCATGCTAGGATACTACAGATACAGCAGTACTAGCTGCAGCTCGGGGGAAGTGATGCTAAGTTTCTACAGCTACAGCAGTACTAGCTGCAGCTTGGGGGAAGTAATGCTAGGATACTACAGATACAGAAGTACTAGCTGCAGCTCAGGAGGGTAATTCTAGGATACTACACATACAGCAGCACTAGCTGCAGCTCAGGGGAAGTAATGCTAGGATACTACAGATGCAGCAGTACTAGCTGCAGCTTGGGGGGTTAATGGTAGGATACTACAGATACAGCAGTACTAGCTGTAACTCAGGGGAAGTAAGCACAGAATGCTCATGGTCATCCTTTTCTACTGAGGCTAGACAGAGCAACTTTTTTGTACCTGAAACTCTAATGACCGATGAAGGAGTACAAACCTGAGTCCAAATTCAAGTATATAACGTTCTGAAGCAAAAGCACAAACTTAACATTTTGAAAAATGTGTAAAATACAAAAGGAGAAGTATTAAAAGATAAAGCATTATTTGATACTAACAACTTCCTGAGAAATATTTAAAAAAATAAAATGCTGTGTTTGTTTTATTTTTCTTTTAGGATTAAACAGTTGTCTTTGAACATGAGGCAATTGCTACATTTCCTCCGGATCCTCATAGCTACCAAGCTGGGTACAGAGACGCTTGAAAATTGCATTTGTCTGCTGTCCAGACATGTATTTGGGTGGGATAGTGTAGGTCATGGGTGGGTAATACAAAGTCTCCTTGGCTGGTCTCTGGGATTTGGCACTACACTAGGTTAGATTGTGCTACAATTTTATAGTAGTAATGTTTAATTTGCAAACTAGCTGTTCTAGGCTTGTCTCCACAAAATGGCTGTTTTAGCCACACTAAATTACAGGTTTCAGTTCTAAGGGAAGTTTTAAAGAAAGAAAATAACTTTCAGGGTATTTTTGTCTACACACAACAGGTTTATATTAGTTCACCAAAATGCAATTTCAGTGGACACCTAAACATTGACCACACTTCAACGAAAATCGTTTCAGCAATTTGCTGAATTTACTAAGGGCAAAGAAGCAGTTGGAAAACTACTCAACTTTGCCCTTTTTCCACTGTAGTACGATCTTGGTGTTGGTAGATATAGTTGGGGGGTGGAGGGTGCAGCCCCCCCCCCCACATGGGAATGTAATGCAGTGATGTTTGTGGAATTGAGGGAGAAGATGGGATTCTATAACGGAACCATGATGCAGAAAATAGGATTGTGTTAATTTAAGTGTAGCTATAATGGGAAGTGTAAAAATCGTTGTGTGTCTGATGAAGTACTAAGTTTTATTAGTAGATGACAACAAAGATTAGAATTGTATAAAGTATTCAATAAAAATGGATACTTTAAAAAATGATTAAATGTGCATGGTTAGTTGTTTAGTTTCTGTTATACTGCGATATTCATACTACATTATCAAAAAGACAGGGCTCATGAGTTACCTTGTATCATTCTTATATGAATTACTGACTGCCCCCCCAATGGAGTCATACTGTGTACAGTATAATTGATGTGCATTCTCTGTGAGGTTTACAGTCCTCAGTTGCCTGCTGTACAACTAACATACAGAATGATGTGTGCATGAATGCATGTGTGTGTGTGTGTGTGTGTGTGTGTGTGTGTGTGTGTGTGTGTGTGTGTGTGTGCGTGTGTGTGTGTGTGTGTGTGTGTGTGTGTGTGTGTGTGTGTATTATTACATCAATAGTTAACACAAAGCATGGTTACAGAGTTGCTGAATGGTTTACTATTACATACTCCAGACTCCAAATGTCAAATCGACGAAAAACTGAAACCTTTTGCCAAAATCAGAATGATAAATACTGGCATGACAAAAAAAAAAAAAAAAACACCAAATGCAAAACCCCCTCTGGTAACTGTAACTTGGGTCCTGAAGGGGGACAAGTTCAGATATTCAGTAACATTAGTATTCAGCATTCAGGGATTTGTACCACTCTTTTTTGACATTTGAAGTCTCAAGCCTGTAATTGTATTCCTATTAAATAGAAATTACTCTGCTGCTGGGGGATATTACGGCTTTAATGAATTAAGGATTTTGCTGGGTAAATGTAATTTAACAACTGCTGAGGTAGACAAAGACAATCCTGATCTTGTAATGCCTGTGGTTTTCCAAAAATCCAACAACATCCTTCTTCATACCTGGTCATAGAGATGTAGGAAATAAGAAAATGATTGTGAACTACGTATGATCCTGTCTGACTGGCCAGAAACAACTGGCAACAGTTTGAGGAGAATTATTAAATGGAACATTGGTAGATTGTGAGGGTCCTCCTCATTCTTTGTTATTAGTGGTTCTGTTCAGAATATCACTTTTAGATATCAACTAGAGTCAAAGAGTTAGACCAAAATATCAGATGATGGTACTAATATTCACACAGTGGTCATACTAGTTATATGTAGAAGGGCAGGGTTATGCATTTTGATGGGATACTTGATCTACAAAATATTTACTAGAAGGATTACCCTTATGTTTAGCAAAGGAGGAAAAGGATTTGAGTCTTATAATGACCGCTAAGCTGAATCATGCATGGTACTATAAAAGGTCTGCGGCAATGACAGAATGAGGATGGAGTATATGGGTAGCACAGTCCAATTTAAGTAATGTAGCAGTCATGTTTCATTTCTGTAAGTCACTGGTGAGACCAGAGCAGGACTGCCATATTCAAATGTAATGACCAAACTATGAAAGGACGAATAAGCTGGTGGGATGTATATAAATGAGAGTTACAAAAATGAATAGAATGAAATAACTCAGCTATGAGGCCATTCAAACATTGTGACATATGCGCTGCACAAATGGTAGGAGAGGGGAGTGTATACATGGCACAAATGGTGGGAGGGGGAGTGTATACACTGCACAAATGGTGGAAAAAGGGAGCGTATACACTACACAAATGGTGGGAGAGGGGAGCGTATACACTGCACAACTGGTGGAACAGGGGATATAGCATATTCTGGTTAAAGCACTTGGGCTTCAGGCCAGTTATTTTACATTAAGAGGGTTTGTATACACGAATGGGAGTGTATACACTGCACAAGTGGTGAGAGAGGGGAGCGTATACACTGCACAACTGGTGGGACAGGGGATATAGCATATTCTGGTTAAAGCACTTGGGCTTCAGGCCAGTTATTTTACATTAAAAAGGTTAGCGGTCTGCACTCTTGTGGGAGGAGAGGCTGGACTCTGCCCTTCTAAGCTGGGAATTTCTGGTTAAAGGCTTATAGTGCCTGCATATTTGAACTGCTTCTTACTGAAATTGGTACATCTTGTTTGCTGTAGCATAGACTAGATCCAGGCCTGCTGAATCTAGCTTTGTTTGTATGCTTGTTGTTTGTTTGCTTGTTATTTCCCTGAAACAGTAATTCCACCTAAAACGCGGCTTTTCAGTGCTTCTGTGGATCCCTAGTGATATCTGCATTGCTTACTGTACTTATTTCCTTGTTTCACTTGAATGAAAGTTACTGTTTGTCATTTTTGCATTTAAGTTACCTGTAGCACATTGCATTTAAGTTACCTGACACTTGCTCACTAAAGCAATTATATAGGTCAACACTAAAAAATTAAAAGCACTACACCCTCACAAACTCCCCTTGAGTACCTTGTTCCCCATTGGCCCTTTTTTTTCAATTATAAAGGAATTCCCAATACTATTCTAGCATGTCCAAAGGTCAGTTGTCAATCTCCTCTCCAGTCCAGCTGGTGAATCTGGGAATCTTGAGGCAATGTTACAACTGCCTCATGTACACAGACAACCCTCTCCTCCTCCCAACAAATTCCAACACATGTGAGAGATGCAACCATATAGCCAAACTGGAGGCTAAGCTCTCTCAACTCAGTACTGGCGTGACCAGTCAGGAGGAAAAGGAAACCACACTCACTAAAATTCCAGTCTCACATAGACCTACCACGACAGCAAACCAAACACATAAACACACAAAAACATACTCGGAGGCTCTAAATAAAAATCTGTTTAAGCAGCAGAGACCTCCACACCCACGCAACCGCTACCCCAAAACAAAACACGTGCAACACATAGCTCACAAAGCCAGTGTGCCGAACAGTCACAGCCCTTAAGGCTAAACAACACACCTGATACACTTGAAATAGGTGACTCTATCGTCAGGCACACTGACGTCCTGCTCACCAGGCTGAACAAGGAGGTCACGGTGAGCTGCCTGTCGGGTGCTAGGATCTGCCACATAACACAAGCACTCAGGTCACTCCAAGGCAAGTACAAATATGACTCAGTCATTGTCCATGCTGGTGTGAATGACCTGAGATGTACCTCCTGGACTACATGAAAAGAGACATAGAGGAGCTCTCTGAGCATGTAGCCCAGGCGGTATGACCCTGACCTTAAGTAGCATCTTACCCTCACCAAGAATGATGCCACAATATGAAGACAAGATGATCAATTTCAACAATTGGCTTAAGTATTGGTGTCATTCAAAGGCGATCCAATCCCTGTCAGCCTGGGATGACATGCTCGACAAACCACGATGCTTCACTAGGGACGACTTGCACCTATCACCCCTGGGCTTTTGGATATTGGCAAAGGCTCTTGCTACCCCCATAGTGCCTTTTGTAGGCAAGGTTCAAAAGACAAACCCACCTCCATAGGTATCACAAGGGATAAGAAACTAAGAGTAATGCTACTCAATGCCAGAAGTCTAAACCTCAAGATGCATGCACTCGAAACTCTCCTTAGCATGGAGAACATCGATATCTGTGCAGTAACAGAAACCTGGTTCAAGGCTCCAGAGAGCACCCCAGCACTATGAGGTTATACCACATACCATGCTTTTCAGCCCCAAGACTTGGACCGAACCACAAAAGGAGGGGGAGTATCAATATTTGCCAAAGATACCCACACCTCCAGGTTGGTGGCACAGCACGAAGCATCAGAGACTATCCATGTGCAACTAACAGTGGGTAAAACTGCCTTCCAGTTTATAGCCTGCTACAGACCACCCTCCCAAATCCAGGAACTCTATTTGGCCTTCCTGAGAACACTGGAAAATATGAAGGTCTCTCCAAACACCATTATATTGGGCGACTTCAACTACCCAAACATAGACTGGGAGCATTACTCTAGCTCCAACACCCTAGACCAAAGGTTCCTAGAATTTATAAACTAAAATGTTATGGAACAACTTGTTACCACTCCCACAAGAGGGGAAAACATACTGGACCTGGTCATCATGAACATGGGGACACTATGCTCCAGACCAGAAGTGTATCCCTCACTGGTAAGATCAGACCATAAACTAATCTCACTGGATATTCACATCCCAACCCCACCTGCCCAGAAACCACAGTGAAAAACTTCTCTAAAGCAAATTTCACACTTCTCAAAACCGAGGTGGAATCCTTCAAAGCCCCCGGGCCTGTGGAAAATATGGCCCAGGCCGCAGAATCCTTTATAAACGCATTCTATGAACACCTTCAGGAATGCATGGATCATGCAATCCCAAATAAAACCAAGACCCAATCCTCCAAAGGCAGACATCCTATCTGGTGGACCCCAGCCATAAACAAACTATACAATAGAAGGAGGAAGCTACTACATGATAGAGCAAAATCTCAAAAAGGGAAGGCATCTCTGATCAGTATTAGCAAAAAACTACGGGCACTCATAAAATCGTCTAAGGCCAGCTTTGAGAGAAAAATTGCACAGGACACTAAGGATAATCACAAGGCTTTCTTTAGCTATGTTAGGAACCTGGGTGGGAATTCCCAGATATGCTCAGAATTAGTCCAAAATGACAAAAAATACACCGAGCCCACAGACATTGCCAACATCCTAGCTGACAGGTTCAGCACAAACTCCCCCCCCCTCCCCACCAAAAGGGCAAATATCTATCCCATCAGAGTGCTGCCCCCCTGATATCTCAGATGCTCAGGTACGAGTTGCCCTCTCCAAAGCAAAAAACACAGCATCAATAGGACCAGACGGTGTCCCGGGCTGCGTCCTACATGAACTCAAAGAAGAGCTAAACCCAAACATAAAACTACTGTTCAATCTCAGCCTTACTACAGGATATGTACCCAAAGAGTGGCGTACAGCAACGGTGGTCCCTCTCCACAAAGGTGGTGCCTCAACGGATCCTGGAAACTATCGCCCCATAAACCTGACTAGCTTGGTCTGCAAAGCTATGGAAAGGATCATCATGGACCTTATAAATAAAGATATTGGGGACCTACAGACACTGGATCCTACCCAGTTCAGCTTTGTTAAGGGCAGATCCTGCCTCTTAAACCTGGTCAATTTCTTTGAAACAGTCACCAAGGCCATTGACGGGAAGGTGGTCCACACAGCCTACCTGGACCTCGCAAAAGCCTTCGATACAATACCCCACTCGGGCATTATAGATAAGCTCACCAGCTTAAATATAAACCCTTATGTCACTAGATGGGTTGCAAACTGGCTCAAGGACAGAACCCACATGGTTAGAATTGCTGGAGCCATGTCAGACTCCAAACCAGTTACAAGTGGCATCCCACAGGGCTCAGTCCTGGGACCTTTCTTGTTCGCTATATATTTCTCAGAGGTGCAGGCCAACACGGAAGGACTATGGCTGACCAAGTTCACAGATGACTGCAAACTGAGCGCCATAATCGACTCTCCAGCCGACACAAGCATCGTACAAAAGGGCCTCATAGAAACAGAAAACTGGTGCCAGAGCCATGGCCTCAAGCTAAACGCAAAAATGTGTATAGTCATCCCCTTTGGCAAAAACAAAGTGCCCACAAATTACCACATAAGTGGTAATCCATTAAGTACGGAAGAAGTAATTAGGGACCTAGGGACCCAAGTTGATAGCAATCTCTCATTTGACAATCACGTGGCCAAAGTGGTTAGAAAAACATTTTATATAGCCCACCTAATCATGAAGGGATTCACATCTAGATCAGGGGAGGTCATCGTGCCTCTTTACTCATCCCTCATCAGGCCCATAATTGAGTACAGTGCCCCTTTTGGGATGTACCTTACCAGACACCTGCAGCAACTGGAAAGACCCCAAAAGTACCTCACCAAGAGGATCAAAGGGCTCAAACAGATGCTATATGCTGCCCGGTTAAAGAAACTCCAGCTCTACTCAGTGGTATACCACCTACTCAGAGGCGATCTGTGCCTGACGTATAAAGCCATGTCTAACCCGGAATTAATGGACATGCTGCACCTCAGCAAATCCAAATCCCATCGAGCTATGCGCTTGAGAGACTTGAACCTCAGCACTGAAATAAATAGGACATGCTGGAGGGACAGATTCATAACCCAGAGGCTCCCTTCACTCTGGAATAAAATCCCAGTCCAGGTTAGGCAGAGTCCCTCATTGACTCTCTTCAAGAGGAATCTTGATGAGTGGATGGGGGATCATAGGTTTACCCTGGGTATCACTTCTGTGTCACTGTTAGACAGAGGCACAGTATACTAACCTCAAAAAGGGCATAGCAAAATTAATTTAAAATGGGTGGCGAAAGCCAAACACACTCTGGCTAGGCTTATAAATGCCCTAGGGCAGATAGCCTAGTATGAACCTATGAACCTATAAGCATATCATGCTGTCATTGGTCATGTGAAAGAGTGGAGCTGAACAAGAAGGATGGACATATGAAAAGGAAAGAAGGATGGACATATGAAAAGGTAAGAAGGATGGACATATGAAAAGGAAACATCTGTGACAGATAGAAGATGAATAACTCAGTGTTAAGTAACTGAAGAATTATTTCACAAAAAGGATAAAGGGGCCTCACAACACATTGATAGAGACAGTGGTGCAGTACACACCCAATGACAAAATCCACTTAAAACAAATGAAAGAAGTAATGGACCATCTACATAGTGTTTATTGGAGCTCTCGAGTAAACAAACAAGACCATAAGTCCCCGTCCATCAGCCTCCTTGGCTGTCTGATTCTTTGTCCTTTTTTAAGGGGCCAAAAAAATTTATTTTTAAAAAAGGGATGTTGCTTTATTTTTTTTTGGGCTGTTTTTTTTCCCAGTTGAAAAAAAAATAATTTTTTGAAAAAAAATAATGTTTTTTGCCTGGAAAATTCAAAAAAAAGTTTTAAAAAAGTTTTTCAAAAAAAATAACCGTATTCTTTATTAAACATACTCACTGAGGGAGTGTATACATGGCACAAATGGTGGGAGGGGGAGTGTATACACTGCACAAATGGTGGAAAAAGGGAGCGTATACACTACACAAATGGTGGGAGAGGGGAGCGTATACACTGCACAACTGGTGGAACAGGGGATGTAGCATATTCTGGTTAAAGCACTTGGGCTTCAGGCCAGTTATTTTACATTAAGAGGGTTTGTATACACGAATGGGAGTGTATACACTGCACAAGTGGTGAGAGAGGGGAGCGTATACACTGCACAACTGGTGGGACAGGGGATATAGCATATTCTGGTTAAAGCACTTGGGCTTCAGGCCAGTTATTTTACATTAAAAAGGTTAGTGGTCTGCACTCTTGTGGGAGGAGAGGCTGGACTCTGCCCTTCTAAGCTGGGAATTTCTGCTTAAAGGCTTATAGTGCCTGCATATTTGAACTGCTTCTTACTGAAATTGGTACACCTTGTTTGCTGTAGCATAGACTAGATCCAGGCCTGCTGAATCTAGCTTTGTTTGTATGCTTGTTGTTTGTTTGCTTGTTATTTCCCTGAAACACTAATTCCACCTAAAACGCGGCTTTTCAGTGCTTCTGTGGATCCCTAGTGATATCTGCATTGCTTACTGTACTTATTTCCTTGTTTCACTTGAATGAAAGTTACTGTTTGTCATTTTTGCATTTAAGTTACCTGTAGCACATTGCATTTAAGTTACCTGGCACTTGCTCACTAAAGCAATTATATAGGTCAACACTAAAAAATTAAAAGCACTACACCCTCACAAACTCCCCTTGAGTACCTTGTTCCCCATTGGCCCTTTTTTCAATTATAAAGGAATTCCCAATACTATTCTAGCATGTCCAAAGGTCAGTTGTCAATCTCCTCTCCAGTCCAGCTGGTGAATCTGGGAATCTTGAGGCAATGTTACAACTGCCTCATGTACACAGACAACCCTCTCCTCCTCCCAACAAATTCCAACACATGTGAGAGATGCAACCATATAGCCAAACTGGAGGCTAAGCTCTCTCAACTCAGTACTGGCGTGACCAGTCAGGAGGAAAAGGAAACCACACTCACTAAAATTCCAGTCTCACATAGACCTACCACGACAGCAAACCAAACACATAAACACACAAAAACATACTCGGAGGCTCTAAATAAAAATCTGTTTAAGCAGCAGAGACCTCCACACCCACACAACCGCTACCCCAAAACAAAACACGTGCAACACATAGCTCACAAAGCCAGTGTGCCGAACAGTCACAGCCCTTAAGGCTAAACAACACACATGATACACTTGAAATAGGTGACTCTATCGTCAGGCACACTGACGTCCTGCTCACCAGGCTGAACAAGGAGGTCACGGTGAGCTGCCTGTCGGGTGCTAGGATCTGCCACATAACACAAGCACTCAGGTCACTCCAAGGCAAGTACAAATATGACTCAGTCATTGTCCATGCTGGTGTGAATGACCTGAGATGTACCTCCCTGGACTACATGAAAAGAGACATAGAGGAGCTCTCTGAGCATGTAGCCCAGGCCGGTATGACCCTGACCTTAAGTAGCATCTTACCCTCACCAAGAATGATGCCACAATATGAAGACAAGATGATCAATTTCAACAATTGGCTTAAGTATTGGTGTCATTCAAAGGGGATCCAATGCCTGTCAGCCTGGGATGACATGCTCGACAAGCCACGATGCTTCACTAGGGACGGCTTGCACCTATCACCCCTGGGCTTTTGGATATTGTCAAAGGCTCTTGCTACCCCCATAGTGCCTTTTGTAGGCAAGGTTCAAAAGACAAACCCACCTCCATAGGTATCACAAGGGATAAGAAACTAAGAGTAATGCTACTCAATGCCAGAAGCCTAAACCTCAAGATGCATGCACTCGAAACTCTCCTTAGCATGGAGAACATCGATATCTGTGCAGTAACAGAAACCTGGTTCAAGGCTCCAGAGAGCACCCCAGCACTATGAGGTTATACCACATACCATGCTTTTCAGCCCCAAGACTTGGACCGAACCACAAAAGGAGGGGGAGTATCAATATTTGTCAAAGATACCCACACCTCCAGGTTGGTGGCACAGCACGAAGCATCAGAGACGATCCATGTGCAACTAACAGTGGGTAAAACTGCCTTCCAGTTTATAGCCTGCTACAGACCACCCTCCCAAACCCAGGAACTCTATTTGGCCTTCCTGAGAACACTGGAAAATATGAAGGTCTCTCCAAACACCATTATATTGGGTGACTTCAACTACCCAAACATAGACTGGGAGCATTACTCTAGCTCCAACACCCTAGACCAAAGGTTCCTAGAATTTATAAACTCAAATGTTATGGAACAACTTGTTACCACTCCCACAAGAGGGGAAAACATACTGGACCTGGTCATCACGAACATGGGGACACTATGCTCCAGACCAGAAGTGTATCCCTCACTGGTAAGATCAGACCATAAACTAATCTCACTGGATATTCACATCCCAACCCCACCCCCTGCCCAGAAAACCACAGTGAAAAACTTCTCTAAAGCAAATTTCACACTTCAAAACTGAGGTGGAATCCTTCAAAGCCCCCGGGCCTGTGGAAGATACGGCCCAGGCCGCAGAATCCTTTATAAACGCATTCTATGAACACCTTCAGGAATGCCTGGATCATGCAATCCCAAATAAAACCAAGACCCAATCCTCCAAAGGCAGACATCCTGTCTGGTGGACCCCAGCCATAAACAAACTATACAATAGAAGGAGGAAGCTACTACATGATAGAGCAAAATCTCAAAAGGGAAGGCATCTCTGATCAGTATTAGCAAAAAACTACGGGCACTCATAAAATCGTCTAAGGCCAGCTTTGAGAGAAAAATTGCACAGGACACTAAGGATAATCACAAGGCTTTCTTTAGCTATGTTAGGAACCTGGGTGGGAATTCCCAGATATGCTCAGAATTAGTCCAAAATGACAAAAAATACACCGAACCCACAGACATTGCCAACATCCTAGCTGACAGGTTCAGCACAAACTCCCCACCAAAAGGGAAAATATCTATCCCAGCAGAGTGCTGCCCCCCTGATATCTCAGATGCTCAGGTACGAGCTGCCCTCTCCAAAGCAAAAAACACAGCATCAATAGGACCAGACGGTGTCCCGGGCTGCGTCCTACATGAACTCAAAGAAGAGCTAAACCCAAACATAAAACTACTGTTCAATCTCAGCCTTACTACAGGATATGTACCCAAAGAGTGGCGTACAGCAACGGTGGTCCCTCTCCACAAAGGTGGTGCCTCAACGGATCCTGGAAACTATCGCCCCATAAACCTGACTAGCTTGGTCTGCAAAGCTATGGAAAGGATCATCATGGACCTTATAAATAAAGATATTGGGGACCTACAGACACTGGATCCTACCCAGTTCAGCTTTGTTAAGGGCAGATCCTGCCTCTTAAACCTGGTCAATTTCTTTGAAACAGTCACCAAGGCCATTGACGAGGGGAAGGTGGTCCACACAGCCTACCTGGACCTCGCAAAAGCCTTCGATACAATACCCCACTCGGGCATTATAGATAAGCTCACCAGCTTAAATATAAACCCTTATGTCACTAGATGGGTTGCAAACTGGCTCAAGGACAGAACCCACATGGTTAGAATTGCTGGAGCCATGTCAGACTCCAAACCAGTTACAAGTGGAATCCCACAGGGCTCAGTCCTGGGACCTTTCTTGTTCGCTATATATTTCTCAGAGGTACAGGCCAACATGGAAGGACTGTGGCTGACCAAGTTCACAGATGACTGCAAACTGAGCACCATAATCGACTCTCCAGCTGACACAAGCATCCTACAAAAGGGCCTCATAGAAACAGACAACTGGTGCCAGAGCCATGGCCTCAAGCTAAATGCAAAAATGTGTATAGTCATCCCCTTTGGCAAAAACAAAGTGCCCACAAATTACCACATAAGTGGTAATCCATTAAGTACGGAAGAAGTAATTAGGGACCTGGGGACCCAAGTTGATAGCAATCTCTCATTTGACAATCACATGGCCAAAGTGGTTAGAAAAACATTTTATATAGCCCACCTAATCATGAAGGGATTCACATCTAGATCAGGGGAGGTCATCGTGCCTCTTTACTCATCCCTCATCAGGCCCATAATTGAGTACAGTGCCCCTTTTGGGATGTACCTTACCAGACACCTGCAGCAACTGGAAAGACCCCAAAAGTACCTCACCAAGAGGATCAAAGGGCTCAAACAGATGCTATATGCTGCCCGGTTAAAGAAACTCCAGCTCTACTCAGTGGTATACCACCTACTCAGAGGCGATCTGTGCCTGACGTATAAAGCCATGTCTAACCCAGAATTAATGGACATGCTGCACCTCAGCAAATCCAAATCCCATCGAGCTATGCGCTTGAGAGACTTGAACCTCAGCACTGAAATAAATAGGACATGCTGGAGGGACAGATTCATAACCCAGAGGCTCCCTTCACTCTGGAATAAAATCCCAGTCCAGGTTAGGCAGAGTCCCTCATTGACTCTCTTCAAGAGGAATCTTGATGAGTGGATGGGGGATCATAGGTTTACCCTGGGTATCACTTCTGTGTCACTGTTAGACAGAGGCACAGTATACTAACCTCAAAAAAGGGCATAGCAAAATTAATTTAAAATGGGTGGCGAAAGCCAAACACACTCTGGCTAGGCTTATAAATGCCCTAGGGCAGATAGCCTAGTATGAACCTATGAACCTATAAGCATATCATGCTGTCATTGGTCATGTGAAAGAGTGGAGCTGAACAAGAAGGATGGACATATGAAAAGGAAAGAAGGATGGACATATGAAAAGGTAAGAAGGATGGACATATAAAAAGGAAACATCTGTGACAGATAGAAGATGAATAACTCAGTGTTAAGTAACTGAAGAATTATTTCACAAAAAGGATAAAGGGGTCTCACAACACATTGATAGAGACAGTGGTGCAGTACACACCCAATGACAGAATCCACTTAAAACAAATGAAAGAAGTAATGGACCATCTACATAGTGTTTATTGGAGCTCTCGAGTAAACAACCAAGACCATAAGTCCCCGTCCATCAGCCTCCTTGGCTGTCTGATTCTTTGTCCTTGCGTCACTTATGTATGCATGGGGCTGTTATTCCAGTGAACAAATATGTGAAAAAATAATGTGTTGCCTGAATCAGAAAAGTATGTTTCAGATACGTTTTATTTTCTTTCCTTTAAAGCATACTCACTGATTCCAGATGACATTGCACTCGATATTCTTGAGTTTCTTCACCACAGATTAAGTATTAACTAATCAGAATATAATCTGTCACACTTATGTTTTAATATTACACTATTAGTTAATCATTTCATGTTTTGTAATTTTTTAACCATCCCCGTAAATCAAATATCTGCAGTTTCCATATACTATATGGTGCATTTGTGTGTATGTGTTTGTAGAATATGAGACAATATACATTAAATAAAATTAAGTTTCTTAAACTGATTAAAGAGTTAAATAACTTCTAAGACTCATCTGCAGTTATATTAAACAATAGACATGCACAGCTGAGTAGAAATTAATATGCGAATTATGGTGTTTATTAGTGTCATTAACGCCTGGAATGCCCAACATCTTATTATTATAAATATATTGTATTAAATGATATCATGTACTAAACAATACTGTGGTACAGCGATTGGCTATTCACAGATCCAGGGTTAAATCCTGGCCTTTTACATTGTCTTTTTACAGACCAGACTGCATCTGATCTCTGAGCTCCTGTGTGTTTTCTCCAGCTCTTAGGTTCATAGGATATTACTAGGCAGTTATCGGGTAGGTCATTTATATCCAAGGCATTCCAATTTCCACAGCTTGCTACAAATTTTCATAAGGCATTGAGAAGGAACACCTGGGGTAAATCTACTTGTCTATGTTGTATTTATTATTTTTATTTTTTCAAATTTATTTACCAGGAGTGTCCATCTGGGCCTAAGTTACCCCTTTTCAGTAACAGACCAAGGAGAAAAGTTACATTATAGTACATGAACTAAAGGTATGGAATGCAGGTAAGTAGAACTGCAAAAATATTAAGCAATTTAGCAGAATGAATGGAATACATTTAGAAAGGACAACAGTACATATTAATCAATAAAAATTGTGTAAGTCATGAATAAAATATAATACATGAGTACAACAATGGCTGAAAACAAGAAAGTGAAACGAAAGAAAAGAGAAAGTTATTTGCAAGAGTATGCTTTTAAAAAGTGAAGTTTGAAAAAGGATGACTTTAAATATCATGTTAGTGGAAATGATAGTTGTACAGCAGTGTGGTGCAAGAGGGACAGAGAAAATAATGTTTAAGAGGCGACACAAGGGAAGCAGGCAGAGGTGTGAGCACAGAACACGGCTGGATCATGTGTGGCATGTGTCAGAGACCGAAATAAATTATTAGTAGAATGTCTGAGTAATGGAAAGGTGGAGTAGGAAGCTATAGTATTATTGTCAAGAAGTGCGGCTGTTAAGGCATCAGTGTATAACATGTTGGTGAGTAGAGGGGTATACAGAAGGGGTGTGATATGGGAGCAGATGAAGAGGGAGAGAAAAGGCGGTGAGCCAGGAGATTACAGAAAGAAAGGAAAATAAAAATAAAGGGGTATGAAGAGGTCTATGGAGCTACTTCTTTAGTGGAAAGGGAAGTCTATTCAAAAGGGCAGGAATTCTTTGAGACAAATGTCTGTCCCACCGGCAGGTTCTATTTATTTTGCAGTGAACGTTTAGGTCAATTGAGTGTGCATTCATGATGTTATAGGTTTTGTGAAAGAGACCCAGAAGACAATATCATTTGTGGCCTTACAGGCCAGGCAGAAGTCACTCTGTAAGAATCCACACAAGATGCTCCATTGGCATAGTGGGATGAAGTCCTGATCACAGCTTGGGTGACCTTGGGTCAGTTAGTGGCTAGGGTGACTGATGGAGAACTGAGAGGGATGAGCATTACTGTCCTGGAAAGGTGGGTTGTGATATGGGTATTTCTCATGACAATCCCTGATGGACACTGGAAATGTTGTGGCCTGGATGGTGGTTGGATGACTTTCCAGAGCTGCTGGAAAAGTGGGACACTACATTCTGTTGTCCCCCACTGCATGCACCTAGGGATGCCACTACTAGTCATCAAGGCAGGGAGGATACTGGATAGCTCATATAGAAACTTCCCCTCAACAGAAAATATATACAGTATGAACCTCCAGAATTTCCTTAAGCTCCTTGCTGGCCCTGTTGAAAAGTTTGGCATTGATTATAGTTGATTATACTTTGGACGTTTGTCCTTGAACTGCACCTCTGTAAAGGAGCCTTTAGTCACTTGTGGGATTTTGTTGGATTTAATTATAAAATAAATAATATTATTTTGCAATTATTTTGCATTTCTAAATAAATCAGTGTTAAACTGACTGTTGTTGGTACTAAAACATCTGAATTCACACAGTTCAAAGTTTATCCTATGCCCTAAAGCTGACCATTATATTCAAATAATGAATTAAGAATGAAGGTAGAAGTTATTGCAGAAATCCAGTGCAAAAGCCAGCATAATGTCCCCACTCAGCTTCAAAAAACTTCAAAACAACAACTCCAAATAACAAACATACTACAGAGAATAAAGGATGGAGAATCTTGAGGCTTTAATGAGTAAGTAATTTCATCTTATAGCCTTCCCAAGAGATACACTAATCTTATTTCTGTAAAGATGAAAGTGTTTGCTGATTAAAGCTTTTTTCTGAGCATTTACATCTCCCTGGAGTCGTCATCATATATTTTCAGCAGTACATTAATGCACTGAAGTTGCTACAGCAGGAATTCCCCAGTATGACACTTTAAAGGGCAGTCGAATAAAGGAAATACCCCAAACACACTGTTGTACTGCATCAACAGAGGCAGCAGACAATGCTAGCATGTGAAGCATGCACTGCCACATCCAAGGATGAAAATAACTGAGCAGAAGGCATGTGCCAAGAGGACTGCAGTTAGCATACCCTGCTGGTAAAGCAAACTAAGACTGAGAAGTGTTCCAGAAAACACCAATAACAGACATCAAAAGAAAATCCCACAAAACAATGCTCAATCAGTATTGAATAGAATACTACAGACTGATGATTTCCAAAGTCCACAAATGTCAAATGGCCTTACACCAGCAAGGAAAAACAGGTTAATAATTTATCCCAGCGCAGGTCTGGACAGGGTGCAATACGGTTTACTTTCGAAATTGCGATCGCCCATTGTCAAATGTACACACTGTCGACTCCTTTATGCGAAAGCCTTAATGCCAAGTCCTCAAGATATCGAACTAAAACACCGAACGTCGACATTTCCGACTGCTACACCACAAAACAAGTGCTAGCATGGGTCCAACGGGGGGCGAGATTTTGCATTTTGGAATATCGGTGTTCAACATCCCAAAGTCACTGTTTGGAGTTCGCGTTAGTGGTTTCGACGATGGGCGATCGCAATTTTGATAGTAAACCATGCAATACACAAAATACAGATAAGTACAAGGTAAGGGTCAGCTGGACAAAAGGAAGCATTAATTCTACCAGCATACCATGTACTGTTATTGCATTGCACAGTTCACCAGCATATGAAACACCTGAAATAAAAGCAGTTCTACATACTATAAAGCCAAAAAGTGTATAGTTCTAACAATCTGCAATATAACAATCTGATGGCACATGGGTAATGTGATGATCACAGTCTGGGAAGACGTGCATAATGTAACATAGCTTTACAGTATGGAATACTACTGCATTACAATAAGATACACCATAACCCAGATTTGCAGAAAACATTTCAACTGCATTTCAGAGGGATTCATGGGTTAATATCCTCATTATTATGTGTGCGTGGAATTTCACGTATCTATAAGAGACACATTCCATTGCCTGTATAACATTATGCTGCTAAATACTGAGGTGTATTTTATGGCAGCCATCTTTATTTGAGTTTAAATATTATGGTGATGCTGTCGTCCTCTGCTAAATACTGCTCCATGATACCTAGAATAACTTTGTGGTGAGGTTTATTACTGTTTACAATAACACTTTGGTGACATGTTATACTCCAACTTATATACCAGAATACACCAGATATTAAACACACAAGAAACTAGAGATTACAGTACACACACACACACACACACACACACACACACACACACACACACACACACACACACACACACACACACACACACACACACACACAAAATCATATCTACATGGATTCTGTTTATTCTGTCAAACATTTATTTGTGTGATAGAATGAATTACAGGGTCATTTTTTCAAACATCCAAATTATCGAATGTCCATTTTGTTGTATGTGTGCTTTGTTGCAACAGGCAAGTGGATTTTATATTAGGGATTTGTATATGTATGCGAATGCTTGTTGGTTAGAGTAAGTGTTAGGGAAGGAGATCGATTTAGTGGTCTATGCATGTATGTGTTGGTGAGCTTGTTTACTGGTAGTGTTACAGATGAGTTTTCTTTAAAGTAAGGTGTAGGGTTAGGGTGAGGAGTGAGAGCAGGTTACTGTTAGGGTTAACAAGTATTACTACCACTGTGCAGGGGGTAACCCTTATTTAATTTTAACTAGCTGTTTGCTCACTGTAACTTACAGAATGTAAATAAATAAATAATGAAGAACAATAATTAATGGTTAATAACATCAAAAAGACTTATCAGCTAAGGTCCAGATACGACCTTGTTTTACGGAGTCATGAAAACAATCTGCAAGGTGTTGAGTTATGAACAGAATAATGTTGACAACTGTGTCAGGAAATAGTCACACTATTAAAGATTTATCAATTAATCAAAGTGACTAATTCTTAAAATAAAAGCTATGGGCATCAGTTCTTACATGCATGGGTAAAACTTAATGACAACATTACCTCCACCTTTAGTTATTGTTTTAGTATGGCTGAAAAGAACAATAAGCTACCCATAGGACACTCAGGGCTACACCTACATGAGTTTATTCCCATTGTTAGTCAAGGGCTCCTCAACGACTCCTTTTGGAATCTCCTATTAAACAAATTCATCAGCTCATTACTAAGCGTATTTCCAAGTATTCTGTCTTTAGCCTCTTCTAATGATTTTGCTAGCTGGTCCTCTGAACATTAATTTTTACACAGTAAACAAATCTGCATCACAGAGCTTTGCTTCAGAACTGCAGGGGGTCTAATGAGACGAGTCTCATCATCAATTTCAAAAAGCCCAAAAATGTAACACTTAATAAGGTACCCAAGGAATGGAAAGTTGTATCTCCTTAGGGTGGCTTGTTCGATTCTCTCAGGAGCAGGGCCTGAATGCATCGCTCTCTGTTTCTGTCTCTCTCTTATTCACAACATATTGATAAATTTGTCTCCTAAATTAATAGGTCATTTAGCATGTGCCACAAAATGTCACCTGTGACTAAGGAAACCATGATGTCATTGTGCAAAATAGTACTAATTCCAAAGTTATGATATAATATACCAGTAGGGTCTCTTTATCAATTGTAAAAGAGTACAAGTAATAACAAATAAAATATATAGATTCCCAAAAAGAGACAGCATTGTCTTGCATTGGATAAAAGTAAAAGTCTTGCCACTACTCACAAGGCTGCCCTGATATCATGCTGTTTAATCTGTAGGGTTTTAATTCAAAAGCATCCTCCTATACTAACTGCTCCATTAATGCCCTAGAACTTTTGTATATTTTCTACAGGATCCTATTTCTTTCCCTTTAGGCTAGTCCAAATACTGTGCATTGTTTTTGTATGTTATAGTTATGATGTTTCAATACTGTCTCCTAAATTGTGGAATATCCACCTTTTTTATCAGTAGCTCACTTGCCTAGAATCTCTTCAAATGCACTTAAAACACAGCCACATAAAAAGCTCAAAAGACTGCATCATCTTAATTCGGCTCCTCTTTGCAAAGAAAGATTTTCTGCAAGTGTGGCATTTCAATTCTTTGATCACCCTAATGTGAAGCCAGTGCCCATTCATAAGACAGCTAGCATATAGATAGAATTCTGTTCATTTGAACATGGCATTCATCTAGACCAGTGAGTAGAGATTCTACTCTAAAATACACAAGAGGCTAATAGGTTCATAGCTTCATAGCTAAGTACTAGGCTAGCTGCCCCTGTGGGCCATTTTAAGCCTAGCCAGTTGCTTTTTTGTGCTCAAATTAGCTTATCCCATTTGGTTGGATATTGGCCTTATCCATCCCATGGTTGAAAATGTATATATTATCCCTAATGAGAATAACCGGGACTATAACAGAGACAATTTAAGGGAACCCATGCATGGAATAAAGCATTGAGGAGCTGCCTCTCTCCTTAAGTCATACAGGGCGCAGTGCTGGGGTAAATGTTCTGTTTCCCACCCATAGAGCCACATTCTCCTTGAATATGGACAGGCCTGAACTTTGTTTTATGTGGATGAAGACTCTGTTCCAGAGCAGCAGTATCCACTGTGACATATACCTGTCTCTCCAAACTGTTCTGTTGATGTTGCAGAAGAGGTTTATATCTCTTGACTGAGTATTTCTGATGACATTTGACTTGCTGATGTGCAGTAAATCCATCAGTATTGGGTCAAAGGATACCTTGTATGCTTGACACAGGTCACCTCTTAACAGTCTATAGGATACCAATTATAGTGACAGGGCTTTGAGTTGGTCAATGTTGGACATGTTGTTTAGGCTTTGTATCCATTTAGTAAGGTATATCTGTGGGCATTCCAGTTGTTGCATATGTCTGGACAAACACATTCCAAAAGGGACATTATATTCCATAATTTTCCTAATAAGGGCCGAGCAAAGGGGACAATGACATCTCTAGATCTACACAATCCCTTTGTTTACACGCTGTGCAATATAGAAGGACTTCCAGTAACAAACTTCCAGTATTATGAATTTATATTAGAACCACTGAAAGGCTTGGATGATTACACCAAATGAATTCCCCAGCATTGACTTTTGCATAGCTTGTGACATGTTCACTTTTAATGCAATACTATGGCCCCTACACTTGGAAGTAGCTGCTCCATTTACACATATATTGCATAAAACATAAAGGAATGGTATTACAAATGCATGCTGAATTGTCTTTTTATTTTTTAGGATGTAGTCCATATACAAACAAAAGCTATCTAGTGCTCAGCAGATGAAAACAGAAGGTGCCCCGTAATGTGAGACTACAAAGCTGTCTAAGGGACTGCCTGATGTTCTTATGTATAGACGGTTGCTATTCTATTAACAAGAAACCTACTACTACCTGCTAGTACTAGCTACTACTTCTATCTACTACTACTACTATCTACTAGTGCTACCTGCTAGTACTACTTCTACCTACTACTACTTCCTACTAGTACTATCTACTGCAACTACCTACTGCTACTTACTATTACTACCTAATAGTACTAACTACCACTATTACTACCTACTAGTACTACCTACTATACATATTAGTACTGCCAACTACTATCCACCAGTGCTACCTACTACCACTACCTAAAAGTACTACCTACTACTATTGCTACCTACTAGCACTACCTACTATACTTATTAGTACTAACAACTACTACTATCTACTAGTGCTACTTACTACTTCTACCTACTATACTACTATCTACTAGTACTGTTTAGTACTATATACTAGTACTACCTACTACTACCTACTATACCTACTACTAATTACAAATACTACCTACTGCTACTTCCTACTAGTACTACTTACTACTTCTACCTACTACCTACTACCATCTACTAGTACTACTTACTGCTATTACTGCCTACTAGTACTACTTATTACTACTACTACCTACTAGTACTACCTACTATACCTACTACTACCTACTAGCACTACTTACTTCTTCTACCTACTATACTACTATCTACTAGTACTAACTACTACTACATATTACTACTGTTTACTACTTCTATCTACTACTACCTACTAGTGCTACCTACTACTTACTATATCTACTAATATTACCTACTAGTATTACCTACTACTACTACCTACTAGTACTACTTACTACTTCTGCCTACTACTACAATCAGCTAGTACTACCTACTGCTATTACTGCCTACTAGCACTACTTATTACTACTACTACCAACTAGTACTACCTACTATACCTACTACTACTAACTACTAGTATTACCTGTGATGCCCCTGCACTGATTCAGTAAACAATGAGCTTCAATCTTCAACACTGGCAACAGTGGGGAACATACACACTGGGAGGATGACACACAGTACTACTTACTACTTACTACACATAGTAAAGTGCAATTTCTAATAAGAGCACACAAAGATCACAGTCAGTCTGAGGCTGGGACTGGTTTCTCTCTCTTTCTCCAGATCCCCAATAAGACTCCCAACTGGTTCAACTATAGGGTTGAGATCTCAGCTGAGCAGCCAAAGGAAGATCTTCAGTTCCCTCTCTGTCTAACCACTGCTTCATGTCCCTGCCCAAGTAGCTGACACACACTCCTTGAAATTTGATTTACACACACACACACACACACACACACACACACACACACACACACACACACCTGGGAAAGGCTGGCACAGGTTTACTAGCCATACCCGCCTTCCACCCAGATAATGAGGTGGTTTTCACTGTCACCAGACAACTCTCATCAGCTACTTTAAGGCCCTTAGCAAAGGGCATCCAATCCTACTGTGTAATGTTACTATTAATCCAAATGGTAGTCTGACCAAAAGCAAGGCTACTTAGGAGTGGCCTGTACAGTGTCACCATATGGATATACAAGTACTCTAAGAACTTAAATATCACTAAACAGACCAGCCACAATGAAAAGGTTTAAATATATTTAATAATAAATAATAAAAGAACAAGACAATACTCAGTAAGTAATCAGTTACATCAAAGTTCAAAATCACAGGAAATATTTAAAACATTGGCAGGACAGTCTCAAATAAATAAAGAAAACATATAAGCTATATTTTACTATATTCCTCTCTGAATCTAAAAGAGTTACTATGCCCTAAAAGCTTAATTAGAGCAAAGCAAGTGCAGAGGTGAACAGATGTTTCCAGCTGGTGTTGTTAGGTCAAAGACAAAATGCAAAATGCACAGTCTCTTTCTGGAAGAGTTCTTAAATTAATATCCAATATTACTGCTGGGTTAGCTTGGATGACATCACTTTTTGTCACCTGGCTTCAGTTCCTAAGCTAAACCCCCTTTGTCAGAAACTAACAGAATTTTAGTATCTCCCTGTGAAAAATACATATCTCTATAATGTTTGCAGATCCTGAAAGTCATAAAACAATAAAACACTTCTACATCTTAAACCTAGTAATTTGCTTCTCTTTCAAGACAATACAAGACACTTCTTGCCCTAGACATCTTGTCTGCTACTGCACCGAAACTGAGATAACATCTCTTTTATTATGTGGTTATGAAGCAATTTAATTTCAACTATGTTCTCTGAATTTTTTTCAAGTTAACCTTCTGTGTTCCAGTATCCATTAAACATATTCATCTAAACAGTCACAATAGTGCAGGTATATTCATGTTCTATTCCAATAGGGCATGCTGTGGTTACAATTTAGTTCAGTACTTTACAGACACTTCTGTATAAATCATATCAATTTTCACAAATGACATAGAATTACTTACAAAATTCCTGATAGCTGGGCTGACAGTATTTCCCTTTGTTACACTTCTCCCCCTCCCCCCAAAACACAAGCTAGTTTTTCAAGTGACCCTTTAGAAATGTTGCTTGTGAGGGTTGGGCCTATCTGGGAATACCATTCCCCGTTCCCTGTCTAGACAGCCCATCTGTGTTGGCATTGCTAACCCCCCCCCCATGTTAAGGGATTGTGGTCTATAACTACAGTGAATTTCCTTCCATACAGATAAGGCTGAAGTTTCTGCAGTGCCCACACTATGGCTAGATATTCCTTTTCTACAGCTGTGTAATATTCTTCTCTGGGTTGGAGCCTATGACTGAGATATACCGCTGGGTGCTCTTCTCCTTGTGAGGAGTACTGGCTGAGTACAGCCCCCACCCCATGGTTTGAAGCCACCTGCACAACAAATTCTTTGCTGTAATCTAGACTGGCTTACACAGGGGGTCCTTCCAAAGCTCCTTTAAACTTCTGGAATGTCTGCTCACATGCTGGGGTCCACACTACTTTTTCTGGCTTGTTTTTCCTTGTCAGGTCTGTGAGGGGAGCAGCTGCGGTACTATAGCTAGGGACAAACTTTCTGTAGTACCCTACTTTCCCTTAGAATGCTCTCACCTGCTTTTGGCAACAGAGGCAAGCCATGCCTGAATGGCTTCTACTTTGACAGGTTCTGGCCTGATCTTACCACTCCCCACTCTATGTCCCAGGTAGAAGACCTTTGCCATATCCACCTGACACTTACTGGGCTTAAGGGTCAACCCTGTCCTCAGTAGTCTGTACAGCACCTCCCTGACATGCTGAAGGTGCTCTTACCAGGAACAGTTGTAGATGGCAATATCATCTAGGTAAGCAATGGCAAAATCTCCTGCTCCTGCTAGGATATGATCTACCATCCTTTGGAAAGTCGCTCGGGCATTTTTCATCCCAAAGGGCATCTTTGTGAACTCATAAAAGTCAAAAGGAGTCATAAAGACTAACCTCACTCTAGCACTGGGAGTCAAGGACACCTGCCAGTAACCCTTGGTAAGATCAATAGTGGTAAGATACTTAGCCCCATCCAGCTGATCTAGGGATTCATCTGTCCTAGGCATGGGGTAAGCATCTGACTCTATTTGACTATTTAATTTCCTGTAGTCCACATAGAACCTGGTCCTCCCATCTTTCTTTGGTACCAGCATCACTGGGGAGACACAGGGACTGCTGCACTCCTGGATTACCCCATAGTTCCAACATTTCCTGTATCTCCTCCCTCAGAGTCTGTTTTACTCTCTCAGACACCTTATAAGGGGCCTTTGTGCTCCTGTATCCACATAGTGTTGCAACAGGTGTGTGCACTTTGGTTTCCCAGTGAACATGCCCCCAAACTCCTGCAACACTGCTCAGATTTCTCTAACCTGGGTAGGGGATTGCTGCTAAGACATTGCTACCCTTTCAATGAAGTGTCAATCTGACCCTCACTGAGGAGATCAGTCACAGATCCCCCCTCATATTTCTCCTGCCATCCACTGCAAATACTCAGCACAAGGGCATTCCTATCATGGTATGGTTTCATCATGTTGACATGGTACAATTTATCCCCCTGCCTCCTGCCTAGAAGTTCAACCATGTAGTTAACATCACTGACCTTCCTTACTACCTTGTGGGGACCCTCCCATGCTGCTTGCAGCTTATTGCGTCTGAAAGGAATGAGAACCATTACCTGCTGCCCACAGCATACTCTCCAGCTCGAGCATTCCTGTCATACCAGAACTTTTTCTGCTGTTGGATTTCTGCCAGGTTTTCCTGGGACAACCTCATGAGTTCCCTGAGCTTTGTCCTAAGGTGTAGGATATATGCCACAACAAACTCCTCGTGGGATTCACACTCACCATCCCACTCATCTCAAATCAAATCTATACGTCCCCTCACCCTATGCCCATACAGCAACTCGAAGGGTGAATAACCTGTAGATTCCTGGGGAACCTCTCTGTAAACAAACAACAGATGGGGCAAATATCTGTTCCACTCCCTGTTAAACTGGTCTGCAATTGCCTGTAGCATGGTCTTGAGTGTAGATTTTAACCTCTCAATAAGACCATTAATCTGGGGATGGCAGGGATAGTTTTTAGGTGCTTCACCCCACTTTAATTCCACAGACAAGCCAGCAGGTCTGACATGAAATTGGCACCTCTGTCAGTCAGTATTTCTTTTGGAAAACCTACCCTGCTGAACATCTGTAACAAAGCATTTGCCACCTTTTTTGCCTCAATGGAGGACAATGCCACTGCCTCAGGGTATCTGGTAGCATAATTTACTACCATTAGAATATACTTCTTCCCTGTGAAACTTGGGGTACTCACAGGCCCCACAATACCCATAGCTACCCTCTGAAATGGCTCCTCAATCACAGGTAAATGCATCAAAGGAGCTTTCACCTTGTCTCTTGCCTTGCCTACCTCTTGGCTTTGCTCACAGGTCCTGCAGTACCCTGTTAAATCTCTAGAAATAGCAGAGGAAAGGCACACTGCACAACACTGAATAACTTTAATAAAGAGATAAACAAACAAAGCTTTCGCATAGCAAATCCTTCTTCAGTGTTTGTAAAAATTCAAAAGAACAGTCATCCTTTTAAATAGTAAAAAAAAAATCACATGGCACAGTGCAGCCTATCATAAAACATCACTTAAAATGTATAATTTATCTAGAACAAACATAAATATTAATTAAAAGATTAATTAAAAAACAAGATGTTACAATATCCCTTATGGTCTACTGTATTTGTTGCTGTTTCATTTTCAAAAGTGGTTTTAATGTTACTTGCTTATTCAGACCAGGGTACATATCAGCCTGTAATTGAACAATCCATTGATACTCTTTTATATCCAATCTATTAACTAAATCACTACGTCTAATACTTGGAGATAAAATATCAATAACTCTAAAAGAAAGCTGATGGGAATCATTAGCCTCCTGTATATGCCTGCTACTGCACTGAAACTGAGAGATAACGTCTCTTTTATTATGTGGTTACGAAAAAATTTAATTTCAACTATTTTCTCTGAATTTTTGTCAAAGTTAACCTCCTGTTTTCCAGTTTCCATTAAACATATACATCTAAACAGTCACAATAGTGCAGGTGCATTCCTGCTCATAGGTTCATAGGTTGGTACTAGGCTATCAGCCCTAAGGACTATGCAAGCCTAGCCATAAAAATTCCCTGGAAATTTTTTCCCACAGTATTTACTTCTCTGGGCCCCTGTTCTATTCCAATAGGGCATGGTGTCATTACATTTTAGCTCAGTACTTTACAAACACTTCTGTATAAATCATATCAACATTCACAAATAACAGAATTATTTACAAAATTCCTGATAACTGGGCTGGCAGTATTTCCCTTTGTTACACTACTTACTACTACTACCTACTAGTACTACTTACTTCTACTCCCTACTATACCTATTACTGCTATCTACTAGTACTACCTACTGCTACTACTACTACCTATTAGTACTGCCTACTACTTCGACCTACTAGTTACCTACTGCTACTACTATCTATTAGTACGACTGACTTGTTTTGCATTTTACATAGTGGCCGTCAAGTATTTGTACAATGCTGATATCATAGCTTTGGTTTGACTCCCTGTGTTACAAACATTACAACTTTATTATATCAATTAACAGTGGAAACCAGCTGATTTTGTTTATGATGCAAGCTGCTTGAATTGATTAATATTTATATCAATTATTATGTTTTACATATTGCTACAGTTGTTGCATACCTAATTGTGAAGTTTATTTACAAGCACATTGATAATTCTATATGTGTGCGTGACAAGCTGAAGACCCATCCTGACAATGTAAGTAAGTAATGTTACATTGTTGGAATTTTGCATTGTATTTTACCTGTTATTTTTTAAGACAATAATGCTGTAAGTACAGCACTATTAATCTGTTGTATTGTTCTGCATCATTGCACTTGTGATGTCACCCAGTCATGTGGATAAATAACGGACTACTTATTTCCCAGTACCATTAACTGTCATTCTGTTTCTTTCTGACAACACTGACATACCAGCGAACAAAAAGACGCGACACATTTCAGTCAGCGCAATGTGAGCTCGCACTGTCAATCATATTCAAAATACATTTTTATAGTAACAATTGTGGACCTCTTAATTTTGCTTATCTGCTGTTTTCTTTGAGTGCGACATAAACAAGTTAATGATGTTCATGAACTCTTCACCCCAAAACAGTTGCTGATGTCCCTCAGAAACTAGATGCCACTTTTGTTAGTTTATTCCTAACATTTGCCAAAGAAAGCACAACCCAGCCACATGCCTGAAAGTTCTCAAAGATGGGAAGTCCACAGATGCATGATAAGTAGTTAATTGTATTTATTTATTTGATTACCAGGCTAGTGCACTGTTTCACCACGGACCAGTATCAGGTACATCCCTAGGAAATACTGACAAATGATACACAAAAAAAATCAAAACAGATTTGCTGACAAGGATAAAGTAATACAACAGTACAAGACTGATTACACAGGTATATGTCCGTAGCACACAATATGTACATTTTTGCTGTGAAATGAAAAGTAGTGTGTCTCATACAAAAGAAAGAAGTTAGGAGCGATAAAAGTGACTTGCACTGCATGTGAAGACGATTCTGACAGGTAGACAAGATCTGAGGAACAGGAGGGCAGTTACTAGATGGGTAATACTCTAGAAGAGATGGGTGTGGTACAGTAATATGCCCTGCTGACTAAAATTAGGACAGGATGAAATGTATTTTATCAGTGGTGGGAGGGATTGCCAGTTTGGGGTTAGGATTAATCATGCATAATTAGTGCAAAGTAGATTTAGTTCTTAGAGGAAGTAGTATTTGGGCAGTTTGAGAGCAATTTCTTAATGATGCATTTATTAAGGACCTTTGCTACCATTTGTAGAAAGGAGTAAAGGAGGAGGAGTTTGGACAGAAGTGACCCAATCAGAAGACTTCATCATTGTTTAATGGTAATCAAATGGGCGTTTTTAAAGTGACACCGTGGTGTTGTTACGATGAAGAGGTGGTAATGAAGTGACAAATTTATTAGAAATCCACAACCATCTGAGCACTACCTTTAAGTAATGGTCACTATTTCCATTACATCCTGATTTACAAAATGTTAAAAAGTGGGTTGATAACATTACTGACTTGAGATATTGAGATATTCGATGTTTTTTGGGTTTTAAAGGTTATTAAAAGACTTTAAACTACAGTTTGCTGCAGCCTGTCATTTCTCTGCTGTGGACTTTGCTGTTAACATTACTGACTACCACATGCTTTGGCTATGATGGATAGGTCTTATTCCATCTGGACTAGAAGAACTCTCTTACCTATGGAAGGAAGAATGTTTTCTAGCCCATAATAGTGAGTTTTATTTCTTTCCTGGAAATTGTTATGTAGATCTTGTTTTAACTGTTTAGTTGAACCAGATGCCCAGCTACTTGTAGGCCATTTTTGTAGTTTTTGTTATTGAGGGTAGTGGAGCTTTAGATAATTTTTGGTGGATAGAAAAAAACATGTTTTGTGTTTTGTAGCATTAAGTGAAAGTGTGTTCTTGTTTAACCAGTCGTTAAAGGAGTGGAGGTCATGTTCAGCTTGGCTTGGATGACTGCATGAGAGGGTAAGAACAGAATACAGCCATATTATCTCTGTATAAAATAAGAGGAATTCTCATGGAGGTTATAGGGTAATTTATTAAGACAACAAAAAGAAGAGGTGCAAGTATTGAGCCTTGTGCTCCCCCTTTATTAGTGGAGCATGTCTGGAGAAGGGAGAACATATTTTAACTAAAAACTGATAGTCAGACAAGAAGTCTTTGAACTATTGGCATGAGTGTGGGCTGATGCCTAGGTCTAACAGGTGGTCAAGAAGCAGAGTATGGTTAACCAGGTTGAAGATCTTTGTGAAATCAATAAAGAGTGACCTTTTAAAGTTGACATCATCCATTTGCAATAAGATTTAATCCAGAATGTAGTCAAAGTACTTCAGCCTAACCAAAAGTCTTGTTGTCTATTAAAGGAGAGGTGCAATTAAAGAAGAGGTGCAATATTGGTTACACTATGAACACTGAGTATCAATGATTATTTTCTGGATTTGTTCCAAGAGTTGGTAGAATAGAAATGGTTCTGGGGAGATTTGAGGTTGGAAGGTATTGGTTGTTTTGGAATTGGTTTTATTAGGGCTACTTTTCAGAAGAAATGCATAATGTTTTGGAGAGGGAGGAGTTGTATATATATATATATGGGGCACTGATGTAGCAAGACAGTAATTGCAAAAGAAAATGACCTCAGACAGAGGTTAGCAGTCTCTATATGGGCATCTCAGGGAATTTGGTTTAGATGACGTTACATGTCCTTGATTGTAAGATTTTTGAAGTAGGATGGTACTGTGTAAGGGGAAGAAGATTATGATTACAATGTTGAGGTGGTGATGGATGCTGGGGACAGAATGCTACATTCTTTAAGGAGGACTGATGGTAAAAACACACCAAGAGTGCAACAGACTGTGTATGAGGAAGTTGTGTAAGAACTAAGTCTGCATTGTTAGTTCTATTTTGATGTCTGGTTTGGTGAATTTATTGCACACTTACAGGTCATTCTGACATGTAAACAATAGATAGTTTTCCATTAGGGTACTCAGCTGAGGTTCTAAGGTAAGACATTGTAGATGGTTAATGTATATATGACCCAATAATCATAGCACCAATTTATTAATCCTGTTACTCTTCCTGTGGTGTTGTACGAATGCACACAGTACTAGCTCATCTTTTCTTTAATTCATTCATTCATAGCACGAGTGAATTACCACAGCTACATCAGCCTTTCATACATTTCTTAGATTCTGAGCATTTTCTGAAATATTACGTTAAATAATATAAGTCAAACAAAATGTCAATATCTTGTGAACAGTAAATGCTATTAAAATATTGAACTAAGCAAAATATATTCCTTTCATTGATAGAAGTCCATGCATTTACAGCCTTTCTATCATTACTGAACTATAATGCAGAAAAATCAAGGATATTTTTTTCTAAAATTTTACCAAAAAAAAACTTTTTATACCTTAGACATAAAAGAAGTATTTAGAGAAAGCTAGTACTAATTACTGTGATGTAGTGTTTTAATTCTGTCCTAGCCACACATATATGATGCCATAGACATCTGCAACAAATGCCACTGTTAAAGTATTACTTACATGCATGTGTTGTCAGATTATGTCCAGGATTCAGTAAGTACGATTATATTATACACCAAGTATTCTAATGCTCAGTACATTGGGTTACATTATATAATATGCTCTTTAATGATCAGTACTTAGGGTGATATCATACTTTAAGTATGCTAATCCTCAGTCCATTGGGTTAGATTATATAATATGCTCCTTAGTGATCAGTACTTAGGGTGATATCATACTTTAAGTATGCTAATCCTCAGTCCATTGGGTTAGATTATATAATATGCTCCTTAGTGATCAGTACTTAGGGTGATATAGGTTCATAGGTTCATAGGTAGGTACTAGGCTATTGGCCCAAGGGCCTATACAAGCCTAGCCAAAAATGTACCCTGGCTTTTGCCACCCAAGAAAATTATTTTCCTGTGCCCCTGTCAAGCAGAACCACAGAAGTGATCCCCGGGGTGAATTTCCTATTACCCATCCAATCATCAAGATTTTTCTTGAAGACTGCTAATGAGGAGCTTTGTTTGTCATATATAGGTAGTCTGTTCCAGAGTATGGGAAGTCTCTGGGACAGGAATCTATCCCTCCAGCATGTTCTGTTTATTGTGGTGACAAGGTTTAGGTCCCTAGAGCGTGTAGCTTGGAGGGATTGGGATTTCTTTAAGTGGAGCATGTCCAACAGCTCTGGGTTTGAATGGTCAGTACTTAGGGTGATATCATACTTTAAGTATGCTAATCCTCAGTCCATTGGGTTAGATTATATAATATGCTCTTTAGTAATCAATACTTAGGGTGATATTCTGTAAGTACTCTAATGCTCAGTACATTGGGTTACATTATATAATATGCTTTTTAGTGATCAGTACTTAGGGTGATATCATACTTTCAGTACATTGATGATCAGTACATTGTGATTGCATCATACAGTAAACACATTAATGCTTAGTACATTGAGTTATATCACAATGTAAGTACATTAATAGTCAGCACATTGGGTTGTATCATGCAGTAAGCTGGGTCATATCATATGCTAAGTATGTTAATGATCCATACTTTGGGCTGTATCATACAGTATGTACATTAATGCTTAGCACATTGGATTACATCATCCAGTAAGTAAATTAGCAATTACTTCATTAGATTGTATTATAATGAAAGTACATAAACAATAATAGGGTCACATCATGAAAGAAGTACATTAATGACGAGTACATCGGGATTACATCATACCATAAGTACATGTATTTATTTATATTTGTTTTGCATGGTAGAGCACTGATCTCCATTAATAATGAGTAATTTGGGTTTCATCATACATTTTGTACATTAATGATGTGGGCTTGATCATATAATAAGTAGATTAGCAACCAGTAAATTGATTTATATCATACGGTAATTGCATTAATAATCAGTACATTGGTTGATATCATAGACTAACTGCATTAATAATCAGTACACTGGGGTGACAGTCCATTAGTGATCAGTTGATTGTGTTACATCATACAGTAAGTGAATTAATGGTCAACATGTTGGGTTACACCATAAAATAAGTTAATTCATGATCAATATATTATGTAACATTGTATACTAAGTACAGATCAGTGCATTGTTTTTAATCACACTGTAAATGTACTAACATACAATATGTTGGGATTATATCATACCGTGAGTAAATCAATGCTGACTATGATGGGCTATATCATTTGGTAAGGACATTAGTGAACAGTACCTTGGGTTATATCATATAGTAACTTTATTAATGCCGAGTAGGTTGGATTATAGCATAAGCTAAGAGCATTAATGATAAGTGCATTGTTTATAATCACACTGTAAATGTACTAACATTCAATGTGTTGGGACTATATCATACCGTAAGTACATCAATGCAGACTATGATGGGCTATATCATATGGTAAGGACATTAGTGATCAGTACATTGGGTTATATCATATAGTAACTATATCAATGCTGAGTAGGTTGGATAATATACAATAAGTATGGTAATGCTCAGTAAATTGCGGTTACATTGTACTGTAAGTATATTAATAATTACCAAACTACTGTTACATCATACTGTAAGCTCTCAAGGTTACATCATACTGTAAGCACTCAGGGTTACATCATACTGTAAGCACTCAGGGTCACATCATACTGTACGTACATCAATGCTGACTATGATGTGCTATATTATATAGTAAGGACTTTAGTGACCAGAATATTGGGTTATATCATATAGTAACTATATTAATGCTGACTACGATGGGCTGTATCAAAAGGAAAGGAGGTTAGTGACCAGTAAATTGGGTTATATCATATAGAAACTATATTAATGCTGACTATGATGGGCTATATATATTAATAATTACCAAACTAGGGTTACATCATACTGTAAGCACTCAGGGGTTACATCATACTGTCAGCACTCACAGGTTATATCATACCGAAAGTACATCAATGCTGACTAGGATGGGCTATATCATATGGTAAGGACATTAGTGAATAGTGCATAAGTTTATATCATATAGTAACTATATTAATGCTGAGTAGGTTGGGTTAAAGCATAAGCTAAGTGCATTAATGATCAGTGCATTGTTTTTAATCACACTGTAAATGCACTAACATTCAATATGTTGGGATTATATCATAACGTAAGTACATCAATGCTGACTATGATGAGCTATATCATTTGGTAAGAACAATAGTGACAAGTACATTGGGTTATATTATATAGTAACTATATAATGCTGACTATGATGGGCTAAAGCATATAGTAAGGACGTTAGTGACCATTACATTGGGTTATATTATATAGTAACTATATTAATGCTGAGTAGGTTGGATTCTATCATACAATAAATATGTTAATGCTCAGTACATTGCGGTTAAATTGTACTGTGAGTATATTAATAATTACCAAACAAGGGTTACATCATACTGTAAGTATATTAATAATTAGCAGATTAGGGTTACATCATACAATAAGTATACTAATAATTGCCAAACTGGGTTACATCATACTGTAAGTACATCAATGCAGACTGTGATAGGCTATATATTATGGTAAGGACATTAGTGACCAGTACATTGGGTTATATCATATAATAAGTATATTAATGCTGACTATGACGGGCTATATAATATGGCAAGGACATTAGTGACCATTATATCATATAGTAACTATATTAATGCTATGATGGGCTATATCATATAGTAGAACATTAGTAACCAGTACATTGGGTTATATCATATAGTAACTATATTAATGCTGGGAAGGTTGGGTTATATTATACAATAAGTATGTTAATGCTCAGTACATTGTGGTTACATCATACTGTAAGCATATTAATGATTACCAAACTGGGTTACATCATTCTGTAAGTACATCAATGTGGACTACGATGGGGTTGGGAGGGTGGCCTAATGGTTAAGGTGCTTGCCTTACAAGCACAAGTTGCAGGGTTTGAGTCTCACAAGGGATAATTGGCTATGCTTAAAATGGCTCGCAAGGGCAGTTAGCTTAGTACTAACCTATGAACCTATGATAGCCTATATATTATGGTACGGACATTAGTGACCAGTACATTGGGTTATATCATATAGTAAGTATATCAATGCTGACTATGATGGGCTATATCATATGGTACGGACATTAGTGACCAGTACATTGGGTCATATCATATTGTAACTATATTAATGCTGAGTGTTTGGGTTATATCATACAATAAGTATGTTAATGCTCAGTACATTGGGGTTACATTGTACTGTTAGTATATTAATAATTACCAAACTAGGGTTACATAATACTGTAAGTACATCAATGCTGACTATGATGGGCTATATCATATAGTAAGGACATTAGTGACCAGTACATTGGGTTATAGCATATAGTAACTATATAATGCTGAATAGGTTGGGTTATATCATACAATAAGTATGTTTATGCTCACTGCATTGTGCTTACATTGTACTGTAAGTACATTAATAATTACCAAACTAGGGTTTCATCATACTGTAAGGATATTAATAATTACCAATTTAGGGTTACATCATACTGTAAGTACAACATAGTAACTACACTAATGCTGACTATGATGAGCTATATCATATGGTATAGACATTAGTGACCAGTACATTGGGTTATATAATATAGTAACTATATTAATGCTGACTATGATGAGCTATACCATATAGTAATGACATTAGTGATCAGTACATTGGGTTATATCATATAGTAACTATATTAATGCTGAGTAGGTTGGGTTATATCATATAGTAACTATATTAATGCTGAGTAGGTTGGGTTATATAATAAAATAAGTATGTTAATGCTCAGTACATTGTGGTTCAATTGTACTGTACGTATATTAATAATTACCAAACTAGGGTTACATCATACTGTCAGCACTCAGGGGTTACATCATACTTTAAGCACTCAGGGTTACATCATACTGTAAGCACTCAGGGTTGCATCGTACTGTAAGTCATCAAAGGCTACATCATACTGTAAGTACATCAGTGCTGACAGTGATGGGCTATATCATATAGTAAGGACATTAGTGATCAGTACATTGGGTTATATCATACAGTAACTATATTATTGCTGATTAGGTTGGGTTATATCATACAATAGGTATGTTTATGCTCAGTACATTGCGGTTTCATTGTACTGTAAGTATATTAATAATCACCAAACTAGGGTTACATCATACTGTCAGCACTCAGGGTTACATCATACTGTAAACACTCAGGGTTACATCATGCTGTAAGCACTCAGGGTTACATCATACTGAAAGTATATTAATAATCACCAAACTAAGGTTACATCATACTGTAAGTACACAGGAGTTACATTATACTGTAACCACTCTGGGGTTACATCATACTGTCAGCACTCAGGGTTACATCATACTGTAAGCACTCAGGGTTATATCATACTGTAAGCCCTCACAGGTTACATCATACTGTAAGTACTCAGGGGTTACATCATACTGTAAGCACTCAGGGGTTACATCATACTGCAAGCACTTGGGGATTACATCATACTGTAAGTATATTAATAATCACCAAACTAGGGTTACATCATACTGTCAGCACTCAGGCTTACATCATACTGCAAACACTCAGGGTTACATCATGCTGTAAGTATATCAATAATTACCAAACTAGGGTTACATCATACTGTAAGTACACAGGCATTACATTATACTGTAACTACTCTGGGGTTAGATCATACTGTCAGCACTCAGGGTTACATCATACTGTAAGCACTCAGGGTTACATCATACTGTAAGCCCTCACAGGTAAAATCATACTGTAAGCACTCAGGGGTTACATCATACTGTAAGCACTCAGGGGTTACATCACACAGCTAGGACTCAGGGGTTACATCATACTGTAAGTACGCAAGGGTTACCCTATACTATAAGCACTCAAGGTTACATCATACTGCAAGCACTCAGGGTTACTTCATACTGTAAGCCTTCACAGGTTACATTATACTGTAAGTACACAGGGGTTACATTATACTATAAGCACTCAGGGGTTACATCATACTGTAAGTATATTAATAATTACCAAACTAGGGGTACATCACACTGTAAGCACTCAGGGGTTACAACATACTGTCAGCATGCAGGGGTTACATCATACTGTAAGCACTCGGGGGTTACAGCAATCTGTAAACACTCAGGGATTACATCATACTATAAGCACTCAGGGTTAACATCATACTGTAAGTACACAGGGGTTACATCATACTGTAAGCACTCAGGGTTACATCATACTGTAAACACTCAAGGTTACATCATACTGTAAGCACTCAGGGGTTACATCATACTGTAAGCCTTCACAGGTTATATCATACCGTAAGTACATCAATGCTGACTATGATGGGCCATATCATATGATAAGGATATTAGTGACCAAAACATTGGGTTATATCAGATAGCAACTATATTAATGCTGAGTAGGAAGGGTTATAGCATAAGCTAATTGCATTAATGATCAGTGCATTGTTTTTAATCACACTGTAAATGCACTAACACTCAATATGTTGGGGTTATATTATACCATAAGTACATCAATGCTGACTATGATGAGCTATATCATATGGTAAGGATATTAGTGTATTAGTGGCCAGTACATTGGGTTATATCGTATCGTAACAATATTAATGCTGACTATGATGGGCTATATCATATGATAAGGATATTAGTGACCAGTACATTGGGTTTTATCATATAGTAACTATATTAATGCTGACTATGATGGGCTATATCATACAGTAAGGACATTAGTGACCAGTACATTGGGTCATATAATTTAGTAACTATATTAATGCTGACTATGATGGGCTATATCATATAGTAAGGGCATTAGTGACCAGTACATTGGGTCATATCATATAGTAACTATATTAATGCTGAGTAGGTTGAGTTATATCATACAATAAGTATGTTAATGCTCAGCATACTGCAGTTACATTGTACTGTAAGCATATTAATAATTACCAAACTAGGATTATATCATACTGTCAGCACTCTGGGTTACATCATACTGTAAGTATATTAATAATTACCAAAATAGGGTTACATCATACTGTAAGCAATCAGGGTTACATCATACTATAAGCACACAGGGGTTACATCATACTGTAAGTATATTAATAATTGCCAAACTATCGTTACAATATACTGTAAGTATATTAATAATTACCAAACTAGGATTACATCATATTGTGAGTACATCAATGCTGACTATGATGGGCTATATCATATGGTAAGGACATTAGTGATGAGTATATTGGGTTATATCATATAGTAACTATATTAATGCTGAGTAGGTTGGGTTCTATCATACAATAAGTATGTTAATGTTCAGTACATTGTGGTTAAATTGTACTGTAAATATATTAATATTTACCATACTAGGATTACTTCATACTGAAAGCACTCAGGGGTTACATCATACTGTAAGCACTCAGAAGTTACATCATACTGTAAGCACTCAGTGTTACATCACTTTAAGCACTCAGTGTTACATCATACTGTAAGCACTCAGGGGTTACATCATACTGTAAGCACTCAATGTTACATCATACTGTATGCACTCATGGGTTATATCATACCTTAAGTACATCAATGCTGACTATGATGGGCTATATCATATGGTATGGACATTAGTGACCAGTACATTGGGTTATATCATATGGTAACTATATTAATGGTGAGTAGGTTGGGTTATATCATACAATAAGTATGTTAATGTACATTTCGGTTACATCATACTGTAAGTATATTAATAATTACCAAACTAGGGGTTACATCATACTGTAAGTACACCAATGCTGACTATGATGGGCTATATCATATAGTAAGGACATTAGTGACCAGTACATTGGGTTATATCATATAGTAGCTATATTAATGCTTACAATGATTGGCTATATCACATGATAAGGATATTAGTGACCAGTACATTGGGTTATATCGTATAGTAACTATATTAATGCTGACTATGATGGGCTTTATTATATGGTAAGTACTTTAGTGACCAGTACATTGGGTTATATCGTATCGTAACTATATTAATGCTGAATATGATGGGCTTTATTATATGGTAAGTACTTTAGTGACCAGTACATTGGGTTATATCATATAGTAACTATATTAATGCTGATTAGGTTGGGTTAAATCATACAATAAGTATGTTAATGCTCAGTACATTGTGGTTACATTGTACTGTAAGTATATTAATAATTACAAGTAATCTCTGTGGTATCCCCAAATTCTCAAAACAACCCACTAAAGTGTAGTGGGTCTAAAAACAAAACAGTGTAAGAAACTTCTCTGTGTGGAAGATTTTCAGTCCATATATTTCTAGTTAATCACTGTATATTAATCAGATCAGACAATAGTAGTAGAAGTAGCGAACGTAAACCCATCAAGTCAAAAGTAATAATAGAAAATATATAATTCTACAGCATTGCTAAGTATTCGAAAGTAATCCAAGCAAGGCAGGCAGTCTGTTTCCAGTCGAAAATCCTTTATTAAGTACACAGACAAGCAATCCAAGTAAAACAAAAATAGAGTAATAATTTCCTCACAAACTTTCTAAATATATATATACTTTTTATCAGGCATGGGTGTGGTTTGTTGTGCTGTAAAACAAAGTGTTATTGGTACACATGTTAAATTCACATCCCTTCCCCCATCAGTGTGACATTCGAGCTGGTCCTGCCCTACCTAGTAGCTGTCATAATAATATATAGCCCTAATGTACTTTAATGGTACATCTTATTTAACCAAATTATTAAGTAAATTATTATTAAGTCTGTGATTTTATCCAAGGCAATATACTACATGGCTGGAAATATATCAACCTTAGTTCATTTTGCGATCAAAAATTATATATAAATATATACACATATACATTTTGCATGTAAAAATCAGTTTCTATTTTCATAACCTATTGTTAACAAAGATCGCTTTCGTCCTTCTAGACTTCTTCAGGTCTGTGTACAAGAACCATAAAAACCTATATAATTGTATAATTAGTTAGTATTGTTATTACCATCATTTTCAATAAAGTGGAAAAAAAAAGAGAACCAGAAAAAAATAAAAATAAGAAAAAATATATGTATGATGATGGAAACAAAATATACACTTAAATTTCAAATGATTTAAAATGGTATTTAAAACCAATTTGTAGAAAACAAAATAAAATACAATTAGTCATGTAAACAATGTGGCAATTTTCTAAGTTCCAGTGCACTTTTAATTGAACAGTAGTAGTTTAGTCCAGGCTTTCTAAAAGAGTTCAGCTTTAATTGCCACGTGAATTCATGTTTCTCCAGAATATTCGGGATGTCTCCTTCAAGATCACCCATGTCTATGCGATCCAGGATCTGGAACTTAAAACATGTGTGTCTTTTATGAAGAGAAAGGTGTTTGGCTAGTGCATTATTTTTACATCCAGAGCGGATTTCTGACAGATGACATGAAATCCTTCGCTTGAGTTTATTTACAGTCTTGCTCACATAGAATGAATCACATTCATTGCACTGTTCCCTGTAAATTACTTTTTCACTGTTACAGTCACCCCCTGCACTGGTTTTAATGATCTTCTTTAAATAAGGGCAATAAAAACTATCACATTGCTGTATAAATATACAAAATGTACAATTAGTTTCACATCTTTTAGTGCTTTTCTCACATGGTCTAGGTTTAAATTCAACAAAACTTCTAATATTCCTGGCCTTCCTATAAACAAATGATGGGGCTTCACCTAAGATGTTAATCAGAAAAGGGTTTCCTGTGACAATGTCCCAGTTTTCTTCAATAATATTTTTGATACTGTGATAATGAAACGCATGCAGGGTCTCTACTGGGAACATATTTATTTACAACAAAGCATAGATAAGAAGAGACCACCCCGGGGACTTGGATTGAACAAAAGACCAATGTGGAAAAGTATGGATGATTCACTTTCTAAGGAATGGGAAGATATTTTAGAGGATGCCAGCTACAAACTTATTCATCTGCTAGTAAGAAACAACCTTAGTGTGCAGGAAGCTACAAAGGCTGACATCACATCTTTAAAAACAACATTGGAAAATGAGAACCACAATAACCTAGATGCTAAATTTGAGCTACTTAAAGAAAGAGTGAAAGGATATGAGCAGTCCATTAAAGAAAGAAAGATTAATAAAATGAAATGAGATCAACTGGACAAAGATGATCCTGGGAGACTTACTAGGAGGTACAATAATAATATCAACAACAGGAGAACCAACAACAGACAAGGTTTTAGTTATTACAGGGGATATAAGGGAAAATATAACCGTGCCAGCAGACCTCAGCAGGATTTTCCCAAGAGAGATCCTCACACAAAACCAGACAGGGGCACAATACAGGACCACCAGGAGACTGCCCCTCCAACATCTCATTCCCCACAATACCAATCCCCTCTGGCTGTCAACACTCCTCAGAAGCCTTTGACAACACAGAAGGATCAGGACAGGAACATATGCCACAGTGGCAACCAGAACTGATAGAGAGTTCTACAGGATGAATTACAGGACTACCAGGATAACCGGGACCACAGACAATCCAGCTACCAGGAGCAGCAGCAGCATCAGAGAGACCAGTTTCTTCAGGAAGACCAATATCGTCAGCACAGACATCAACCACCACACCAATACCAAAGCCAGCTAGGGTTACCACCTGTCCCACTTTGGGAGGGACAGACCCTCTTTGGGCAGTTGTGTCCTGCAAAAAAATTGTAAAAATGGCAAATGTCCTGAGATTTTAGGACAAAATTATTTCCTGTATTTTATGTAATAGTTGCATAAAACATTTATTCTGTATCTGAAACACCTAAATGGTATAAGAACCAGAATAAGCAACTAAAATGCTATAAGAATAAGCTTTTATTTAGGCAAAAAAGTGAAGTTCTGTCCTTTGTACTGGCCATGGGTATGTTTTGGCCTGCAAAATCTGACGTTTGTACCAAAAATGTCCCACTTTGGGCATTTGAAAAGGTTGCAACTCTAAAGCCAGCACCAGTACCAGAACAAGAACAACGACCACCACCAGAGCCCCAGAGCTTGTCCCTCTTACCAGGTCCCCCCATACAACAGCCACAACGAGGAATACTACTACAACCCACCGAGATTCCAGAAAGCAGAGGAGGAATTCCAGAGGTCTCATACTCTATCCACAAACTCCCAGGGAGAAGGAGAACAAAACAGTGAACAGGGGTGAGGGAAATACAATACCTGGGCAATCCCAACTGGAACCCCGACTACAATCCAGGTCCCAGGCTCAGACGGAGGAAACAGCCACAATAACAGGTACAATAACAACAACAACCGGTACCACAATAACAGGTGCTCCACTTATCTGGAACCACTCTGTTAAAGCACTGACTGAAGAGGAAAAAAGTGTGTTGTCCAAAGGACTTACTTTTGTACCAAGCTGCAGGAATGAGGTTGCTCAAGTACTGATAGACCTTAAAATGTTTGTGAGGAAGCTCAACTTAAGGGTACAGTTTCATGGCAAAAGTAATGACACTGAAAAATAAGCCTGTTGATGAAACTATAAAAAGGCCTAGCAGCTATCGTCCACCACTACATCAAACACTAGCTGCTTTCGAAGTGAAATGTGAGATGGATATCAGGAAACTGCTTAAAAAGCCGCCTAAGAAAAAACATTATAACTTAACACAGGCCGAAAGAAACACATTGCTTGAGCTAGGCAATGACAAATCCAGGCGTGTAATGAAGACAGACAAAGGAGGAGGTATACTTGTGACTGATACCACTAGCTACAACCAAAAGATAGAGAACATGCAGGAGGATAACAGTTTTTATGAGTTATTTACCATGGATGACATAAAAAGAGCATATGATTTATGGAACACTAATCTCACCACATTATGGGAAAAAAACTTATCACTGAAAATCTTTATAATTATTTATGGACTCCATGCCCACGTTTACCTTACTTTTTTGGAATACCAAAGCCACAAAAGAACAGAGAAGACCCACCTTATAGACCGGTTGTAGCAAGTGGAGGCTCCCTTACTGAAGCCACAGCCATTTACGTTGATTACTTGCTGAAACCTCTTGCAGAAAAGAATAAGTCATACATAAGAGATTCAATGGATTTTTTGAAGAAAATAAAAAACATTATAGTGGAAGCTGACAGTATTTTGGTAACTATTTATGTGGAATCCTTCTACACAGTGCTCCCTCACAATTACTGTATAACAGCAGCTATGGAGTCTTTTAAGAAACATAATCAGGGTACGCAGGCACAACTGCAAAAGTTAAGCAAGCTCATTAATCTTGTACTGGACTTCAATTTCTTTACTTAGAATGGCAAACACTACAAACAAAAAACTGGTATAGCAATGGGGGCTGCCATGGCTCCCAGCATAGCTAACATAGCCCTGGGCAAATGGGAGGAGGACTTTGTGTTAAACAACACAGATTACATGCAGCATATCACATGTTATTTATGTTTTATTGACGATGTCTTTATTGTGTGGAAAGGTGACACCTTGCAGCTTGGAGATTTTATCACTTACCTCAATCAAACAACCCCCTTCCTGAAGTTTGCCTCTTCCCATAACTGTACTTCAAGCACTTTCTTAGATATGCAGATTTCCAAGGACACCAACAATAACAGAATCACCACTGATCTATTCAGAAAACCAACGAGGGATAACTTATTACTCCACAGTAAAAGTCTACATCCTACAAAAAACAAGTATAATGTAGTGAAGTCCCAAGGCTATAGATTAGCTCGAATTACCACAGAGATGGAACCATTTTTGAGAAACCTGAACAACTTAGAGAATAATTTTCTAGTGAGAGGCTATGAAAGTCAGATGTTAAAAAACATCCTGGAACCCATTATAGAACTGAAAAGGACTGAAGCACCTTCACTCAACCTCCCCAGTAGAAAAATGTTAAGTAATTCCACAGAGAATAACAAATACAAAAATAACTGCATCCTGACATACACTTGGGATTATCACAGTATCAAAAATATTATTGAAGAAAACTGGGACATTGTCACAGGAAACCCTTTTCTGATTAACATCTTAGGTGAAGCCCCATCATTTGTTTATAGGAAGGCCAGGAATATTAGAAGTTTTGTTGAATTTAAACCTAGACCATGTGAGTAAAGCACTAAAAGATGTGAAACTAATTGTACATTTTGTATATTTATACAGCAAGGTGATAGTTTTTATTGCCCTTATTTAAAAAAGATCATTAAAACCAGTGCAGGGGGTGACTGTAACAGTAAAAAAGTAATTTACAGGGCACAGTGCAATGAATGTGATGCATTCTATGTGGGCAAGACTGTAAATAAACTCAAGCAAAGGATTTCATGTCATCTGTCAGAAATCCGCTCTGGATGTAAAAATAATGCACTAGCCAAACACCTTTCTCTTCATAAAAGACAAACAGGTTTTAAGTTCCAGATCCTGGATCGCATAGACATGGGTGATCTTGAAGGAGACATCTTGAATATTCTGGAAAAACATGAACTCATATGGCAATTAAAGCTGAACTCGTTTAGAAAGCCTGGACTAAACTATTACTGTTCAATTAAAAGTGCACTGGAACTTAGAAAATTGCCAAATTGTTTACATGACTAATTGTATTTTATGTTGTTTTCTACAAATTGGTTTTAAATACCATTTTAAATCATTTGAAATTTAAGTGTATATTTTGTTTCCATCATCATACATATATTTTTTCTTATTTTTATTTTTTTCTGGTTCTCTTTTTTTTTTTCCACTTTATTCAAAATGATGGTAATAACAATACTAACTAATTATACAATTATATAGGTTTTTATGGTTCTTGTACACAGACCTGAAGAAGTCGAGAAGGACAAAAGCGATCTTTGTTAACAATAGGTTATGAAAATATAAACTGATTTTTACATGCAAAATGTATATGTATATATTTATATATAATTTTTGATCGCAAAATGAACTAAGGTTGATATATTTCCAGCCATGTAGTATATTGCCTTGGATAAAATCACAGACTTAATAATAATTTACTTAATAATTTGGTTAAATAAGATGTACCATTAAAGTACATTAGGGCTATATATTATTATGACAGCTACTAGGTAGGGCAGGACCAGCTCGAATGTCACACTGATGGGGGAAGGGAGTTGAATTTAACATGTGTACCAATAACACTTTGTTTTACAGCACAGTAAACCACTCCCATGCCTGATAAAAAGTATATATATATTTAGAAAGCTTGTGAGGAAATTATTACTCTATTTTTGTTTTACTTGGATCGCTTGTCTGTGTACTTAATAAAGGATTTTCGACTGGAAACAGACTGCCTGCCTTGCTTGGATTACTTTCGAATACTTAGTAATGCTGTAGAATTATATATTTTCTATTATTACTTTTGACTTGACGAGTTTACGTTCGCTACTTCTACTACTATTGTCTGATCTGATTAATATACAGTGATTAACTAGAAATATATGGACTGAAAATCTTCCACCCAGAGAAGTTTCTTACACTGTTTTATATTAATAATTACCAAACTAGGGTTACATCATACTGTCAGCACTCAGGGTTACATCATACTGTAAACACTCAGGGTTACATCATGCTGTAAGTAATTAATAATTACCAAACTAGGGTTAAATCATACAGTAAGTACTCAGGGTTACATCATACTGCAGGCACTCAGGGTTACATCATACTGCAAGTATATTAATAATTACCAAACTAGGGTTACATCATACTGTAAGTACACAGGAGTTACATTATACTGTAACCACTCTGGGGTTACATCATACTGTCAGCACTCAGGGTTACATCATACTGTAAGCACTCAGGGTTTCATCATACTGTAAGCACTCAGGGGTTACATCATACTGTAAGTACACAAGGGTTACCCTATACTATAAGCATTCAAGGTTACATCATACTGTAAGCAATCAGGGTTACTTCATACTGGAAACATGCAGAGGTTGCATCATACTGTAAGCACTAAGAATTACATCATACCGTAAGCCTTCACAGGTTACATCATACTGTAAGTACACAGGGGTTACATTATTCTATAAGCACTCAGGGGTTACATCATACTGTAAGTATATTTATAATTACCAAACTAGGGGTACATCATACTGTAAGCCTCAGGGGTTACATCATACAGTAAGCAAACAGAGTTACATCATACTGTAAGCACTCAGGGGTTACATCAATCTGTAAGCACTCAGGGATTACATCATACTGTAAGTATATTAATAATTACCAAACTAGGGTTACATCATACTGTCAGCACTCAGGGTTACATCATACTGTAAGCACTCAGGGTTACATCATACAGTAAGCACTCAGGGGTTACATCATACTGTAAGTATGTTAATAATTACTAAACTAGGGCTACATCATACTGTAAGCCCTCACAGGTTACATCATACTGTAAGTACATCAGTGCTGACTAGGATGGGCTATATCATATTGTTAGGACATTAGGGACCAGTACATTGGGTTATATCATATAGTAACTATATTTAATGCTGAGTAGGTTGTGTTATATCATACAGTAAGTATGTTAATGCTCAGTACATTGCGGTTACATTGTACTGTAAGTATATTAACAATTAGCAAACCAGGGTTACATCATACTGTAAGCACTCAGGGTTACATCATACTGTAAGCACTCAGGGGTTACATCATACTGTAAGCCTTCACAGGTTATATCATACCGTACGAACATCAATGCTGACTATGATGGGCCATATCATATGATAAGGATATTAGTGACCAGAACATTGGGTTATATCAGATAGCAACTATATTAATGCTGAGTAGGAAGGGTTATAGCATAAGCTAATTGCATTAATGATCAGTGCATTGTTTTTAATCACACTGTAAATGCACTAACACTCAATATCTTGGGGTTATATTATACCATAAGTACATCAATGCTGACTATGATGAGCTATATCATATGGTAAGGATATTAGTGTATTAGTGACCAGTACATTGGGTTTATCATATAGTAACTATATTAATGCTGAGTAGGTTGAGTTATATCATACAATATGTTAATGCTCAGTACATTGGAGTTACATTGTACTGTAAGTATATTAATAATTACTAAACTAGGGTTACATCATTCTGTACGTATATTAATAATTACCAAACTAGGGTTACATCATACTGTAAGTATGCTAATAATTACCAAACTAGGGTTACATCATATTGTAAGTATATTAATAATTACCAAACTAGGATTACATCACACTGTAAGCAATCAGGGTTACATCATACTGTAAGCACACAGGGGTTACATCATACTGTAAGTATATTAATAATTGCCAAACTATCGTTACATCATACTATAAGTATATTAATAATTACCAAACTAGGGTTACATCACACTGTAAGTATATTAATAATTACCAAACTAGGATTACATCATATTGTGAGTACATCAATGCTGACTATGATGGGCTATATCATATGGTAAGGACATTAGTGACCAGTACATTGGGTTATATCATATAGTAACTATATTAATGCTGAGTAGGTTGGGTTCTATCATACAATAAGTATGTTAATGCTGAGTAGGTTGAGTTATATCATACAATAAGTATGTTAATGCTCAGTACATTGTGGTTAAATTGTACTGTAAATATATTAATAATTACCATACTAGGATTACTTCATACTGTAAGCAGTCAGGGTTACATCATACTGTAAGCACTCACAGGTTATATCATACCGTAAGTACATCAATGCTGACTATGATGGGCTATATCATACAGTAAGGACATTAGAGGCCAGTACATTGGGTTATATCATATAGTAACTATATTAATGCTGAGTAGGTTGGGTTATATCATATAGTAACTATATTAATGCTGAGTAGGTTGGGTTATATCATATAGTAACTATATTAATACTGAGCATGTTGGATTATATCATACAATAAGTATGTTAATGTACATTTCAGTTACATTGTACTGTAAGTATATTAATAATTACCAAACTTGGGTTACATCATACTGTAAGTATATTAATAATTACAAAACTAGGGGTTACATCATGCTGTAAGTATATTAATAATTACCATACTAGGATTACATCATACTGTGAGTACATCAATGCTGACGATGATGGGCTATATCATATAGTAAGGACTTTAGTGACCAGTACACTAGGTTATATTGTATAGTAACTATATTAATGCTGACTATGATGGGCTATATCATATAGTAAGGACATTAGTGACCAGTGCATTGGGTTATATCGTATCGTAACAATATTAATGCTGACTATGATGGGCTATATCATATGGTAAGGATATTAGTGACTGGTACATTTGGTTATATCATATAGTAACTATATTAATGCTGGGTAGGTTGGGTTATATCATAGAATAAGTATGTTAATGCTCAGTAGATTGCAGTTATATTGTACTGTAAGTATATTAATAATTACCAAACTAGGGTTACATCATACTGTCAGCACGCAGTGGTTACATCATACTGTAAGCCCCCACAGGTTACATCATACTGTAAGTACATGAATGTTAACTATGCTGGGCTATATCATATAGTAAGGACATTAGTGACCAGTACATTGGGTTATATAATATAGTAACTATTATAATGCTGAGTAGGTTGGGTTATATCATACAATATAGCAATAACCCACGCCTGGGTGTGGGTAATGCTGGATTTACCCATGGTTGGTGCGGTTTGGTCATGAGGGCAAAGCCCGAGTGGCCAAACAAAACAAACCATGAGTAAATCCAGCATTACCCACTCCCAGAAGTGGGTTATTGCTATTATACAATGACACTATTTAAGAAAAAAAATAATTACTTTTCTTAAATAATGGCATTGTATAATGCCTCCTTGCTGCCTTTCCCCAGCTGTCTGGTAATCTGCGGCATTCTGATGTACTGCGCATGCGTATGCCTATGCAGTACATCAGTGCTGTGGGCAAAAGCAATGGAGAAAGCAAGATCTCCGTTGCTTTTTACAAACTGTCTTGCTATGTTAAAGAAGTTTAACATAGCGAGACAGCTTTGAAAAAAGCAACGGAGAGTTTAACATAGCGAGACAGCTTTAAAAAAAGCAACAGAGAATCTCCATTGCTTTTTTTAAAGCTGTCTCTCTGTGTTAAACTCCTTTAACATGGCGAGACAGTGTGAAGCAATGGAGATCTTGCGTTCTCCGTTGCTGTAAAAAAAGAGTTATAGTAATGGAAAAAGTCCGGGTGACCGGACCTTTTTCCATTACTATAACTCTGATTTGCAATGTGTATGCTGACCAATCAGCGTGCACGTTTTTGAATATTAATGGGGGGGGGGTCATTGTATAATAAGTATGTTAATGCTCAGTACATTGTGGTTACTTTGTACTGTAAGTATATTAATAAGTTCCAAACTAGGGTTAAATCATACTGTAAGCACTCAAGGTTAAATCATACAGTAAGCACTCCGGGTTTACATCATACTGTAAGCACTCAGGGTTACATCATACTGTAAGTATATTAATAATTACCAAACTAGAATTACGTCATACTGTAAGTATATTAATAATTACCAAACTAATGTTACATCATACTGTAAGTATATTAATAATTAAAAAAATAGGGTTACATCATACTGTAAGTATATTAATAATTGCCAAACTAGGGTTACATCATACTGTAAGTATATTAATAATTACCAAACTAGGGTTACATCATACTGTAAGTACTCAGGGTTACATCATACTGTAAGTACATCAATGTTGATTACGATGGGCTATATCATATATTAAGGACATTAGTAACCAGTACATTGGGTCATATCACATAGTAACTATATTAATGCTGACTATGATGGGCTATACCATACTGTAAGCACTCAGGGGTTGCATCATACTGTAAGCTCTCACAGATTACATCATACTGTAAGTACATCAATGCTGACTATGATTGGCTATATCATATAATAAGGACATTAGTGACCAGTACATTGGGTTATATCTTATAGTAACTATATTAATGCTGACTATGATGGGCTATACCATACTGTAAGCACTCAGGGGTTGCATCATACTGTAAGCCCTCACAGATTACATCATACGGTAAGTATATCAATGCTGACTATGAGGTGCTATATCATATAGTAAGGACATTAGTGACCAGTACATTGGGTTATATCATATAGTAGCTATATTAATGCTTACTATGATGGGCTTTTTCATATGGTAAGTACATTAGTGACCAGTACATTGGGTTATATCATATAGTAACTATATTAATGCTGATTAGCTTGGGTTATATCATACAATAAGTATGTTAATGCTCAGTACATTGTGGTTACATTGTACTGTAAGTATATTAATAATCACCAAACTAGGGCTACATCATACTGTCAGCACTCAGGGTTACATCATACTGTAAACACTCAGGGTTACATCATGTTGTAAGTATATTATTAATTACCAAACTAGGGTTAAATCATACAGTAAGTATTCAGGGTTACATCATACTGCAGGCACTCAGGGTTACATCATACTGTAAGTATATTAATAATTACCAAACTAGGGTTACATCATACTGTAAGTACACAGGAGTTACATTATACTCTAACCACTCTGGGGGTTACATCATACTGTCAGCAGTCAGGGTTACATCATACTGTAAGCACTCAGGCTTACATCATACTCTAAGCCCTCACAGGTTACATTATACTGTAAGCACTCAGGGGTCACATAATACTGTAAGCACTCAGGGGTTACATCATACTGTTAGGACTCAGGGGTTACATCATACTATAAGTATGCAAGGGTTACCCTATACTATAAGCACTCAAGATTACATCATACTGTAAGCACTCAGGGTTACTTCATACTGTAAGCATGCAGAGGTTGCATCATATTGTAAGCACTCAGAATTACATCATACTGTAAGCCTTCACATTTTACATCATACTGTAAGTACACAGGGGTTACATTATACTATAAGCACTCAGGGGTTATATCATACTGTAAGTATGTTAATAATTTCCAAACTAGGGGTACACCATACTGTAAACAATCACAGGTTACATCATACTGTCAGCATGCAGGGGTTACATCATACAGAAAGCACTCAGAGTTACATGATACTGTAAGCACTCAGGGGTTACATCAATCTGTAAGCACTCAGGGATTACATCACACTATAAGCACTCAGGGTTTACATCATACTGTAAGTACACAGGGGTTACATCATACAGTAAGCATTCAGGGTTACATCATACTGTAAGCACTCAAGGTTACATCATACTGTAAGCTCGCAGGGGTTACATCATATTGTAAGCACTCAGGGGTTACATCATACTGTAAGCACCGGGGGATTACATCATACTGTAAGTATAACACTCAGGGGTTACATCATACTGTGAGTACACAGGGTTACATCATACTGTAAGCACTCAGGGGTTACATCATACTCTCAGCACTCTGGGTTACATCATACCGTAAGCACTCAGGGGTTACATCATACTGTAAGCACTTAGGTGTTACATCCTACTGTAAGCACTCAGGGGTTACATCATTCTGTAAGCACTCAGAGGTTACATCATACTGTAAACACTCAGGGGTTACATCATACTGTAGCACAGGGGTTACATCATACTGTAAGCACTGAGAAGTTACATCATACTGTAAGCACTCAGTGTTACATCATACTGTAAGCACTCACGGTTACATCATACTGTAAGCAGTCAGGGTTACATCATACTGTAAGCACTCACAGGTTATATCATACCGTAAGCACACAGGGTTACATCATACTGTCAGGGGTTACATCATACTGTTAATACTGGTTTTACATCATACTGTAAGCACTCAGGGGTTACATCATACTGTAAGCACTCAGGGTTACATCATACTGTAAGCACAGAGGTTACATCATACTGTACTCAGGGTTACATCATACTGTAAGCACTCAGGGGTTACATCATACTGTAAGCATTCAGGGGTTACATCATACTGTAAGCACTCAGGGGTTACATCATACTGTAAGCACTCAGGGTTACATCATACTGTTAGTACACAGGGGTTACATCATACTGTAAGCACTCAGGGGTTACATCATACTATAAGCACTCAGGGTTACATCATACTGTAAGTATATTAATAATTACCAAACTAGGGTTACATCATACTGTAAGTATATTACATCATAATGTAAGCACTCAGGGTTACATCATACTGTAAGTATATTACATAATTACAAGCACTCAGGGTTACATCATACTGTAAGTATATTAATAATTACCAAACTAGGGTTACATCATACTGTAAGTATAATTACCAAGGGTTACATCATACTGTAAGCACTCAGGGTTACATTTACATCACTGTAAGCACTCAGGGTTACATCATACTGTAAGCACTCAGGGTTACATCATACTGTAAGCACTCAGGGGTTACATCATACTGTAAGCACTCACACAGGGGTTACATCATACTGTAAGCACTCAGGGGTTACATCATACTGTAAGCACTCAGCTTACATCATACATCATACTGTAAGTATATTAATAATTAAAACTAGGGTTACATCATACTGTCAGTACAGGGTTACATCATACTGTAAGCACTCAGGGGTTACATCATACTGTAGCACATCACATCATACTGTAAGCACAGGGGTTACATCATACTGTAAACACTCAGGGTTACATCATACTGTAAGTATATTAATAATTACCAAACTAGGGGTACATCATACTGTTAGTACACAGGGTTTATATCATACTGTAAGCACTCAGGGTTGCATCATACTGTCAATACTCTGGGTTACATCATACCGTAAGCACTCAGGGGTTACATCATACTGTAAGCACTCAGGGTTACATCATACTGTAAGCACTCAGGGGTTACATCATACTGTAAGCACTCAGGGGTTACATCATATGTTAAGCCCTCACAGGTTACATCATACTGTAAGTACACAGGGGTTAAATTATACTATAAGCTCTCAGGGATTACATCATACTGTAAGCACGCAGGGGTTATATCATACTGTAAGCACTCAGGGGTTACATCATACTGTCAGCATGCAGGGGTTAGATCATACTGTAAGTACACAGGGGTTACATCATATTGTAAGCACTCAGGGATTACATCATACAGTAAGTATATTAATAATTACCAAACTAGGGTTACATCATACTGTCAGTACAAAGGGGTTACATCATACTGTAAGCACTCAGGGTTACATCATACTGTCAGCACTCTGGGATACATCAAACTGTAAGCACTCAGGGGTTACATCATACTGTAAACACTCAGGGTTACATCATACTGTAAGTATATTAATAATTACCAAACTAGGGTTAAATCATACAGTAAGCACTCAGGGTTACATCATACTGTAAGCACTCAGGGTTACATCATACTGTAAGCACTCAGGGGTTACATCATACTGTAAGCACTCAGGGGTTACATCATATGTTAAGCCCTCACAGGTTACATCATACTGTAAGTACACAGGGGTTACATTATACTATAAGCTCTCAGGGATTACATCATACTGTAAGCACGCAGGGATTACATCATACCGTAAGTATATTAATAATTACCAAACTAGGGTTACATCATACTGTCAGTACAAAGGGGTTACATCATACTGTAAGCACTCAGGGTTACATCATACTGTCAGCACTCTGGGATACATCAAACTGTAAGCACTCAGGGGTTACATCATACTGTAAACACTCAGGGTTACATCATACTGTAAGTATATTAATAATTACCAAACTAGGGGTACATCATACTGTTAGTACACAGGGTTTATATCATACTGTAAGCACTCAGGGTTGCATCATACTGTCAATACTCTGGGTTACATCATACCGTAAGCACTCAGGGGTTACATCATACTGTAAGCACTCAGGGTTACATCATACTGTAAGCACTCAGGGGTTACATCATACTGTAAGCACTCAGGGGTTACATCATATGTTAAGCCCTCACAGGTTACATCATACTGTAAGTACACAGGGGTTACATTATACTATAAGCTCTCAGGGATTACATCATACTGTAAGCACGCAGGGCTTACATCATACTGTAAGCACTCAGGGGTTACATCATACTGTCAACACTCAGTGGTTACATCATACTATAAGCACTCAGGGATTACATCATACTGTAAGCCGTAGAGTTTACATCATACTGCAAGCACTCAGGGTTACATCATATTGAAAGCACGCGGGCTTACATCATACTCAGCACTCAGGGTTACATCATACTGTCAGCACGCAGGGGTTACCTCATACTGTAAGCACTCAGGGGTTACATCATACTGTCAGTATGCAGGAGTTACATCATACTGTAAGCACTCAGGGGTTGCATCATACTTTTAGTACACAGGGGTTACATCATACTGTCAGCATGCAGGGGTTACATCATACTGTAAGCACACAGGGGTTACATCATACCGTCAGCATGCAGGGGTTACATCCTACTGTAAGCACTCAGGGTTACATCATACTGTTACACAGGGGTTACATCATACTGTCTGCATACAGGGTGACATCATACTGTTAATACACAGGAGTTACATCATACTGTCAGCACAGGGGTTACATCATACTGTTAGTATACAGGGGTACATCATACTCTTAGTACACAGGGGTTACATCATACTGTAAGTACTCTGGGGTTACATCATACTGTAAGTACAGGGTTACATTATACTGTAATCACTCAGGGGTTTCATTATACTGTTAGTACACAGGGTTACATCATACTGTCAGGGGTTATATCATACTGTAAGCACTCAGGGGTTACATCATACTGTCAGCATGCAGGGGTTAGATCATACTGTAAGTACACAGGGGTTACATCATATTGTAAGCACTCAGGGATTACATCATACCGTAAGTATATTAATAATTACCAAACTAGGGTTACATCATACTGTCAGTACAAAGGGGTTACATCATACTGTAAGCACTCAGGGTTACATCATACTGTCAGCACTCTGGGATACATCAAACTGTAAGCACTCAGGGTTACATCATACTGTAAACACTCAGGGTTACATCATACTGTAAGTATATTAATAATTACCAAACTAGGGTTAAATCATACAGTAAGCACTCAGGGTTACATCATACTGCAAGCACTCAGGGTTACATCATACTGTAAGTATATTAATAATTACCAAACTAGGGTTACATCATACTGTAAGTACACAGGAGTTACATTATACTGTAACCACTCTGGGGTTACATCATACTGTAAGTACTCAGGGTTACATCATACTGTAACCACTCTGGGGTTACATCATACTGTCAGCACTCAGGGTTACATCATACTGTAAGCACTCAGGGGTTACATCATACTGTTAGGACTCAGGAGTTACATCATACTGTAAGTACGCAAGGGTTACCCTATACTATAAGCACTCAAGGTTACATCATACTGTAAGCACTCAGGGTTACTTCATACTGTAAGCATGCAGGGGTTGCATCGTATTGTAAGCACTCAGAATTACATCATACTGTAAGCCTTCACATGTTACATCATTCTGTAAGTACACAGGGGTTACATTATACTATAAGCACTCAGGGGTTACATCATACTGTAAGTATATTAATAATTTCCAAACTAGGGGTCCATCATACTGTAACCACTCACAGGTTACATCAGACTCTCAGCATGCAGGGGTTACATCATACAGTAAGCACTCAGAGTTACATGATACTGTAAGCACTCAGGTGTTACATCAATCTGTAAGCACTCAGGGATTACATCATACTATAAGCACTCAGGGTTTACTTCATACTGTAAGTACACAGGGGTTACATCATACTGTAAGCATTCAGGGGTTACATCATACTGTAAGCACTCAAGGTTACATCATACTGTAAGCACTCAGGGGTTACATCATACTGTAAGCTCGCAGGGGTTACATCATATTGTAAGCACTCAGGGGTTACATCATACTGTAAGCACCGGGGGATTACATCATACTGTAAGTATATTAATAATTACCACACTAGGGTTACATCATACTGTGAGTACACAGGGGTTATATCATACTGTAAGCACTCAGGGTTGCATCATACTGTCAGTACTCTGGGTTACATCATACCGTAAGCACTCAGGGGTTACATCATACTGTAAGCACTCAGGGTTACATCATACTGTAAGCACTCAGGGGTTACATCATATGTTAAGCCCTCACAGGTTACATCATACTGTAAGTACACAGTTACATTATACTATAAGCTCTCAGGGATTACATCATACTGTAAGCACGCAGGGCTTACATCAGACTGTAAGCACTCAGGGGTTATTTCTTAACGTCAGCATGCAGGGGATACATCATACTGTAAGCACTCAGGGGTTACATCATACTGTTAGTACACAGGGGTTACATCATACTGTCAACACTCAGTGGTTACATCATACTATAAGCACTCAGGGTTACATCATGCTGTAAGTATATTAATAATTACCAAACTAGGGTTAAATCATACAGTAAGCACTCAGGGTTACATCATACTGCAAGCACTCAGGGTTACATCATACTGTAAGTATATTAATAATTACCAAACTAGGGTTACATCATACTGTAAGTACACAGGAGTTACATTATACTGTAACCACTCTGGGGTTACATCATACTGTAAGTACTCAGGGTTACATCATACTGTAACCACTCTGGGGTTACATCATACTGTCAGCACTCAGGGTTACATCATACTGTAAGCACTCAGGGTTACTTCATACTGTTAGGACTCAGGAGTTACATCATACTGTAAGAGGGTTACCCTATACTATAAGCACTCAAGGTTACATCATACTGTAAGCACTCAGGGTTACTTCATACTGTAAGCATGCAGGGGTTGCATCATTGTAAGCACTCAGAATTACATCATACTGTAAGCCTTCACATGTTACATCATACTGTAAGTACACAGGGGTTACATTATACTATAAGCACTCAGGGGTTACATCATACTGTAAGTATATTAATAATTTCCAAACTAGGGGTCCATCATACTGTAACCACTCACAGGTTACATCAGACTCTCAGCATGCAGGGGTTACAGCATACAGTAAGCACTCAGAGTTACATGATACTGTAAGCACTCAGGTGTTACATCAATCTGTAAGCACTCAGGGATTACATCATACTATAAGCACTCAGGGTTTACTTCATACTGTAAGTACACAGGGGTTACATCATACTGTAAGCATTCAGGGTTACATCATACTGTAAGCACTCAAGGTTACATCATACTGTAAGCTCACAGGGGTTACATCATATTGTAAGCACTCAGGGTTACATCATACTATAAGCACTCGGGGATTACATCATACTGTAAGTATATTAATAATTACCAAACTAGGGGTACATCATACTGTTAGTACACAGGGGTTATATCATACTGTAAGCACTCAGGGTTGCATCATACTGTCAGTACTCTGGGTTACATCATACCGTAAGCACTCAGGGGTTACATCATACTGTAAGCACTCAGGGGTTACATCATACTGTAAGCACTCAGGGTTACATCATACTGTAAGCACTCAGGGGTTACATCATATGTTAAGCCCTCACAGGTTACATCATACTGTAAGTACACATGGGGTTACATTATACTATAAGCTCTCAGGTTACATCATACTGTGGGTTACATCATACTGTTACATCAGACTGTAAGCACTCAGGGGTTATTTCTTAACGTCAGCATGCAGGGGATACATCATACTGTAAGCACTCAGGGGTTACATCATACTGTTAGTACACAGGGGTTACATCATACTGTCAACACTCAGTGGTTACATCATACTATAAGCACTCAAGGATTACATCATACTGTAAGCACGTAGAGTTTACATCATACTGCAAGCACTCAGGGGTTACATCATATTGAACGCATGCAGGGCTTACATCATACTGTCAGCACTCAGGGGTTACATCATACTGTCAGCACGCAGGGGTTACCTCATACTGTAAGCACTCAGGGGTTACATCATACTGTCAGCATGCAGGAGTTACATCATACTGTAAGCACTCAGGGGTTGCATCATACTTTTAGTACACAGGGGTTACATCATACTGTCAGCATGCAGGGGTTACATCATACTGTAAGCACTCAGGGGTTACATCATACCGTCAGCATGCAGGGGTTACATCCTACTGTAAGCACTCAGGGGTTACATCATACTGTTATTACACAGGGGTTACATCATACTGTCTGCATACAGGGGTTACATCATACTGTTAATACACAGGAGTTACATCATACTGTCAGCACACAGGGATTACATCATACTGTTAGTACACAGGGGTTACATCATACTCTTAGTACACAGGGGTTACATCCTACTGTAAGTACTCTGGGGTTACATCATACTGTAAGTACACAGGGGTTACATTATACTGTAATCACTCAGGGGTTTCATTATACTGTTAGTACACAGGAGTTACATCATACTGTCAGCACGCAGGGGTTATATCATACTGTAAGCACTCAGGGGTTACATCATACTGTCAGCATGCAGGGGTTACATCATACTGTAAGTACACAGGGGTTACATCACACTGTAAGCACTCGGGGATTACATCATACCATAAGTATATTAATAATTACCAAACTAGGGTTACATCATACTGTAAGCACTCAGGGTTACATCATACTGTCAGCACTCTGGGTTACATCATACTGTAAGCAATCAGGGGTTACATCATACTGTAAACACTCAGGGGTTACATCCTACTGTAAGCACTCAGGGGTTACATCATTCTGTAAGTACTCAGAGGTTACATCATACTCTAAGCACTCAGGGGTTACATCATACGTTAAGCCCTCACAGGTTACATCATACTTTAAGCACTCTGGGTTACATCATACTGTAAGCACTCAGAGGTTACATCCTACTGTAAGCACTCAGGGTTACGTCATACTGTAAGCACTCAGGGGTTACATCATACTGTAAGCACTCATGGGTTACATCGTTCTGTAAGCACTCAGAGGTTAAATCATACTGTAAGCACTCAGGGGTTACATCATACGTTAAGCCCTCACAGGTTACATCATACTGTAAGTACACAGGGGTTAAATTATACTATAAGCACTTAGGGATTACATCATACTGTAAGGATGCAGAGGTTACATCATACTGTAAGCACTCATGGTTTACCTCATACTGTCAGCATGCAGGAGTTACATCATACTGTAAGCACTCAGGGGTTACATCATACTGTTAGTACAGGGTTACATCATTCTGTCAACACTCAGGGTTACATCATACTGTAAGCACTCAGGGTTACATCATACTGTAAGCACATAGGTTTACATCATACTGCAAGCACTCATGGGTTACATCATATTGAAAGCACGCAGGGCTTACATCATACTGTCAACACGCAGGGGTTACATCATACTGTAAGCACTCAGGGGTTACACCATACTGTTAACATCCAGGGGTTACATCATACTGTGAGTACACAGGGGTTATATCATACTGTAAGCACTCAGCATTACGTCATACTCTCAGCACTCTGGGTTACATCATACCGTAAGCACTCAGGGGTTACATCATACTGTAAGCACTTAGGTGTTACATCCTACTGTAAGCACTCAGGGGTTACATCATTCTGTAAGCACTCAGAGGTTACATCATACTGTAAACACTAAGGGGTTACATCATACGTTAAGCCCTCACAGGTTACATCATACTTTAAGCACTCAGGGTTACATCATACTGTAAGCACTCAGGGGTTACATCGTACTGTAAGCACTCAGGGTTACGTCATACTGAAAGCACTCGGGTTACATCATACTGTAAGCACTCAGGGGTTACATCGTTCTGTAAGCACTCAGAGGTTACATCATACTGTAAGCACTCAAGGGTTACATCATACGTTAAGGTCTCACAGGTTACATCATACTGTAAGTACACAGGGGTTACATTATACTATAAGCTCTCAGGGAATACATCATACTGTAAGCCTGCAGAGGTTACATCATATTGCATGTACTCAGGGGTTACATCATATTTAAAGCACGCAGGGCTTACATCATACTGTAAGCATTCAGGGGTTACATCTTAACATCAGCATGCAGGGGTTACATCATACTGTAAGCACTCAAGGGTTACATCATACTGTTAGTACACAGGGGTTACATCATACTGTCAACACTCAGGGGTTACATCATACTATAAGCACTCAGGGTTACATCATACTGTATGTATATTAATAATTACCAAACTAGAATTACGTCATACTGTATGTATATTAATAATTAACAAACTAATGTTACATCATACTGTAAGTATATTAATAATTACAAAACTAGGGTTACACCATACTGTAAGTATATTAATAATTACCAAACTAGGGTTACATCATACTGTAAGTATATTAATAATTACCAAACTAGGGTTAGATCATACTGTAATTACACAGGAGTTACATTATACTGTAACCACTCAGGGGTTACATCATACTGTAAGTACTCAGGGTTACATCATACTGTAAGTACATCCGTGCTGACAATGATGGGCTATATAATATAGTAAGGACATTAGTGACCAGTACATTGGGTTATATCATATAGTAACTATATTAATGCTGACTATGATGGGCTATATCATACTGTAAGCACTCGGGGGTTGCATCATACTGTAAGCCCTCACAGATTACATCATACTGTAAGTATATCAATGCTGACTATGATGGGCTATATCATATGGTAAGGACATTAGAGGCCAGTACATTGGGTTATATCATATAGTAACTATATTAATGCTGAGTAGGTTGGGTTATATCATACAATAAGTATGTTAATGCTCAGTACATTCCGGTTACATTGAACTGTAAGTACATTAATAATTACCAAACTAGGGTTACATCATACTGTAAGCACTCAGGGGTTACATCATACTGTAAGCACTCAGGTGTTACATCATACTGTAAGCACTCAGGGTTACATCATACTGTATGTACATCAATGCTGACTATGATGGGCTATATCATATGGTATGGACATTAGTGACCGGTACATTGGGTTATATCATATAGTAACTATATTAATGCTGAGTAGGTTGGTTTATATCATATAGTAATTATATTAATGCTGAGTAGGTTGGGTTATATCATACAATAAGTATGTTAATGCTCAGTACATTGTGGTTACATTGTACTGTAAGTATATTAATAATCACCAAACTAGGGTTACATCATACTGTAAGTATATTAATAATCACCAAACTAGGGTTACATCATACTGTAAACACTCAGGGTTACATCATACTGTAAACACTCAGGGTTACATCATGCTGTAAGTATATTAATAATTACCAAACTAGGGTTAAATCATACAGTAAGCACTCAGGGTTACATCATACTGCAAGCACTCAGGGTTACATCATACTGTAAGTATATTAATAATTACCAAACTAGGGTTACATCATACTGTAAGTACAAAGGAGTTACTTTATACTGTAACCACTCTGGGGTTACATCATACTGTAAGTACTCAGGGTTACATCATACTGTAACCACTCTGGGATTACATCATACTGTCATCACTCAGGGTTACATCATACTGTAAGCACTCAGGGTTACATCATACTCTAAGCCCTCACAGGTTACATCATACTGTAAGCATTCAGGGATAACTTCATACTGTAAGCACTCAGGGGTTACATCATACTGTTAGGACTCAGGAGTTACATCATACTGTAAGTACGCAAGGGTTACCCTATACTATAAGCACTCAAGGTTACATCATACTGTAAGCACTCAGGGTTACTTCATACTGTAAGCATGCAGGGTTTGCATCATATTGTAAGCACTCAGAATTACATCATACTGTAAGCCTTCACATGTTACATCATACTGTAAGTACACAGGCGTTACATTATACTATAAGCACTCAGGGGTTACATCATACTGTAAGTATATTAATAATTTCCAAACTAGGGGTACATCATACTGTAACCACTCACAGGTTACATCATACTCTCAGCATGCAGGGGTTACATCATACAGTAAGCACTCAGAGTTACATGATACTGTAAGCACTCAGGGGTTACATCAATCTGTAAGCACTCAGGGATTACATCATACTATAAGCACTCAGGGTTTACTTCATACTGTAAGTACACAGGGGTTACATCATACTGTAAGCATTCAGGGTTACATCATACTGTAAGCACTCAAGGTTACATCATACTGTAAGCTCACAGGGGTTACATCATACTGTAAGCACTCAGGGGTTACATCATACTATAAGCACTCGGGGATTACATCATACTGTAAGTATATTAATAATTACCAAACTAGGGGTACATCATACTGTTAGTACACAGGGTTTATATCATACTGTAAGCACTCAGGGTTGCATCATACTGTCAATACTCTGGGTTACATCATACCGTAAGCACTCAGGGGTTACATCATACTGTAAGCACTCAGGGTTACATCATACTGTAAGCACTCAGGGGTTACATCATACTGTAAGCACTCAGGGGTTACATCATATGTTAAGCCCTCACAGGTTACATCATACTGTAAGTACACAGGGGTTACATTATACTATAAGCTCTCAGGGATTACATCATACTGTAAGCACGCAGGGCTTACATCATACTGTAAGCACTCAGGGGTTACATCATACTGTCAACACTCAGTGGTTACATCATACTATAAGCACTCAGGGATTACATCATACTGTAAGCACGTAGAGTTTACATCATACTGCAAGCACTCAGGGGTTACATCATATTGAAAGCACGCAGGGCTTACATCATACTGTCAGCACTCAGGGGTTACATCATACTGTCAGCACGCAGGGGTTACCTCATACTGTAAGCACTCAGGGGTTACATCATACTGTCAGTATGCAGGAGTTACATCATACTGTAAGCACTCAGGGGTTGCATCATACTTTTAGTACACAGGGGTTACATCATACTGTCAGCATGCAGGGGTTACATCATACTGTAAGCACTCAGGGGTTACATCATACCGTCAGCATGCAGGGGTTACATCCTACTGTAAGCACTCAGGGGTTACATCATACTGTTATTACACAGGGGTTACATCATACTGTCTGCATACAGGGGTGACATCATACTGTTAATACACAGGAGTTACATCATACTGTCAGCACGCAGGGGTTACATCATACTGTTAGTATACAGGGGGTACATCATACTCTTAGTACACAGGGGTTACATCATACTGTAAGTACTCTGGGGTTACATCATACTGTAAGTACACAGGGGTTACATTATACTGTAATCACTCAGGGGTTTCATTATACTGTTAGTACACAGGAGTTACATCATACTGTCAGCACGCAGGGGTTATATCATACTGTAAGCACTCAGGGGTTACATCATACTGTCAGCATGCAGGGGTTAGATCATACTGTAAGTACACAGGGGTTACATCATATTGTAAGCACTCAGGGATTACATCATACCGTAAGTATATTAATAATTACCAAACTAGGGTTACATCATACTGTCAGTACAAAGGGGTTACATCATACTGTAAGCACTCAGGGTTACATCATACTGTCAGCACTCTGGGATACATCAAACTGTAAGCACTCAGGGGTTACATCATACTGTAAACACTCAGGGTTACATCATACTGTAAGTATATTAATAATTACCAAACTAGGGTTAAATCATACAGTAAGCACTCAGGGTTACATCATACTGCAAGCACTCAGGGTTACATCATACTGTAAGTATATTAATAATTACCAAACTAGGGTTACATCATACTGTAAGTACACAGGAGTTACATTATACTGTAACCACTCTGGGGTTACATCATACTGTAAGTACTCAGGGTTACATCATACTGTAACCACTCTGGGGTTACATCATACTGTCAGCACTCAGGGTTACATCATACTGTAAGCACTCAGGGGTTACATCATACTGTTAGGACTCAGGAGTTACATCATACTGTAAGTACGCAAGGGTTACCCTATACTATAAGCACTCAAGGTTACATCATACTGTAAGCACTCAGGGTTACTTCATACTGTAAGCATGCAGGGGTTGCATCGTATTGTAAGCACTCAGAATTACATCATACTGTAAGCCTTCACATGTTACATCATACTGTAAGTACACAGGGGTTACATTATACTATAAGCACTCAGGGGTTACATCATACTGTAAGTATATTAATAATTTCCAAACTAGGGGTCCATCATACTGTAACCACTCACAGGTTACATCAGACTCTCAGCATGCAGGGGTTACATCATACAGTAAGCACTCAGAGTTACATGATACTGTAAGCACTCAGGTGTTACATCAATCTGTAAGCACTCAGGGATTACATCATACTATAAGCACTCAGGGTTTACTTCATACTGTAAGTACACAGGGGTTACATCATACTGTAAGCATTCAGGGTTACATCATACTGTAAGCACTCAAGGTTACATCATACTGTAAGCTCACAGGGGTTACATCATACTGTAAGCACTCAGGGGTTACATCATACTATAAGCACTCGGGGATTACATCATACTGTAAGTATATTAATAATTACCAAACTAGGGGTACATCATACTGTTAGTACACAGGGGTTATATCATACTGTAAGCACTCAGGGTTGCATCATACTGTCAGTACTCTGGGTTACATCATACCGTAAGCACTCAGGGGTTACATCATACTGTAAGCACTCAGGGTTACATCATACTGTAAGCACTCAGGGGTTACATCATACTGTAAGCACTCAGGGGTTACATCATATGTTAAGCCCTCACAGGTTACATCATACTGTAAGTACACATGGGGTTACATTATACTATAAGCTCTCAGGGATTACATCATACTGTAAGCACGCAGGGCTTACATCAGACTGTAAGCACTCAGGGGTTATTTCTTAACGTCAGCATGCAGGGGATACATCATACTGTAAGCACTCAGGGGTTACATCATACTGTTAGTACACAGGGGTTACATCATACTGTCAACACTCAGTGGTTACATCATACTATAAGCACTCAGGGTTACATCATGCTGTAAGTATATTAATAATTACCAAACTAGGGTTAAATCATACAGTAAGCACTCAGGGTTACATCATACTGCAAGCACTCAGGGTTACATCATACTGTAAGTATATTAATTACCAAACTAGGGTTACATCATACTGTAAGTACACAGGAGTTACATTATACTGTAACCACTCTGGGGTTACATCATACTGTAAGTACTCAGGGTTACATCATACTGTAACCACTCTGGGGTTACATCATACTGTCAGCACTCAGGGTTACATCATACTGTAAGCACTCAGGGGTTACATCATACTGTTAGGACTCAGGAGTTACATCATACTGTAAGCACGCAGGGTTACCCTATACTATAAGCACTCAAGGTTACATCATACTGTAAGCACTCAGGGTTACTTCATACTGTAAGCATGCAGGGTTGCATCGTATTGTAAGCACTCAGAATTACATCATACTGTAAGCCTTCACATGTTACATCATACTGTAAGTACACAGGGGTTACATTATACTATAAGCACTCAGGGTTACATCATACTGTAAGTATATTAATAATTTCCAAACTAGGGGTCCATCATACTGTAACCACTCACAGGTTACATCAGACTCTCAGCATGCAGGGGTTACAGCATACAGTAAGCACTCAGAGTTACATGATACTGTAAGCACTCAGGTGTTACATCAATCTGTAAGCACTCAGGGATTACATCATACTATAAGCACTCAGGGTTTACTTCATACTGTAAGTACACAGGGGTTACATCATACTGTAAGCATTCAGGGTTACATCATACTGTAAGCACTCAAGGTTACATCATACTGTAAGCTCACAGGGGTTACATCATACTGTAAGCACTCAGGGGTTACATCATACTATAAGCACTCGGGATTACATCATACTGTAAGTATATTAATAATTACCAAACTAGGGGTACATCATACTGTTAGTACACAGGGTTATATCATACTGTAAGCACTCAGGGTTGCATCATACTGTCAGTACTCTGGGTTACATCATACTGTAAGCACTCAGTGTTACATCATACTGTAAGCACTCACGGTTACATCATACTGTAAGCAGTCAGGGTTACATCATACTGTAAGCACTCAGGGGTTACATCATATGTTAAGCCCTCACAGGTTACATCATACTGTAAGTACACATGGGGTTACATTATACTATAAGCTCTCAGGGATTACATCATACTGTAAGCCGCATGAGGCATCAGACTGTAAGCACTCAGGGGTTATTTCTTAACGTCAGCATGCAGGGGATACATCATACTGTAAGCACTCAGGGGTTACATCATACTGTTAGTACACAGGGGTTACATCATACTGTCAACACTCAGTGGTTACATCATACTATAAGCACTCAAGGATTACATCATACTGTAAGCACGTAGAGTTTACATCATACTGCAAGCACTCAGGGGTTACATCATATTGAAAGCATGCAGGGCTTACATCATACTGTCAGCACTCAGGGGTTACATCATACTGTCAGCACGCAGGGGTTACCTCATACTGTAAGCACTCAGGGGTTACATCATACTGTCAGCATGCAGGAGTTACATCATACTGTAAGCACTCAGGGGTTGCATCATACTTTTAGTACACAGGGGTTACATCATACTGTCAGCATGCAGGGGTTACATCATACTGTAAGCACTCAGGGGTTACATCATACCGTCAGCATGCAGGGGTTACCTACTGTAAGCACTCAGGGGTTACATCATACTGTTATTACACAGGGGTTACATCATACTGTCTGCATACAGGGGTTACATCATACTGTTAATACACAGGAGTTACATCATACTGTCAGCACACAGGGATTACATCATACTGTTAGTACACAGGGGTTACATCATACTCTTAGTACACAGGGTTACATCCTACTGTAAGTACTCTGGGGTTACATCATACTGTAAGTACACAGGGGTTACATTATACTGTAATCACTCAGGGGTTTCATTATACTGTTAGTACACAGGAGTTACATCATACTGTCAGCACGCAGGGGTTATATCATACTGTAAGCACTCAGGGGTTACATCATACTGTCAGCATGCAGGGGTTACATCATACTGTAAGTACACAGGGGTTACATCACACTGTAAGCACTCGGGGATTACATCATACCATAAGTATATTAATAATTACCAAACTAGGGTTACATCATACTGTAAGCACTCAGGGTTACATCATACTGTCAGCACTCTGGGTTACATCATACTGTAAGCAATCAGGGGTTACATCATACTGTAAACACTCAGGGGTTACATCCTACTGTAAGCACTCAGGGGTTACATCATTCTGTAAGTACTCAGAGGTTACATCATACTCTAAGCACTCAGGGGTTACATCATACGTTAAGCCCTCACAGGTTACATCATACTTTAAGCACTCTGGGTTACATCATACTGTAAGCACTCAGAGGTTACATCCTACTGTAAGCACTCAGGGTTACGTCATACTGTAAGCACTCAGGGGTTACATCATACTGTAAGCACTCATGGGTTACATCGTTCTGTAAGCACTCAGAGGTTAAATCATACTGTAAGCACTCAGGGGTTACATCATACGTTAAGCCCTCACAGGTTACATCATACTGTAAGTACACAGGGGTTAAATTATACTATAAGCTCTTAGGGATTACATCATACTGTAAGGATGCAGAGGTTACATCATACTGTAAGCACTCATGGTTTACCTCATACTGTCAGCATGCAGGAGTTACATCATACTGTAAGCACTCAGGGGTTACATCATACTGTTAGTACACAGGGGTTACATCATTCTGTCAACACTCAGGGGTTACATCATACTGTAAGCACTCAGGGATTACATCATACTGTAAGCACATAGAGTTTACATCATACTGCAAGCACTCATGGGTTACATCATATTGAAAGCACGCAGGGCTTACATCATACTGTCAACACGCAGGGGTTACATCATACTGTAAGCACTCAGGGGTTACACCATACTGTCAACATCCAGGGGTTACATCATACTGTAAGTACACAGGGGTTACATCATACTGTAAGCACTCAGGCTTATATCATACTGTTTGTGCACAGGGGTTACATCATACTGTCAGCACAAAAGGGTTACATCATACTGTAAGCACTCAGGGGTTGCATCATACTGTCAGCACTCAGGGGTTATATCATACTGTTAGTACACAGGGGTTACATCATATTGTCTGCATACAGGGGTGACATCATACTGTAAGTACACAGGGGTTACATCATACTGTCAGCACGCAAGGGTTACATCATACTGTTAGCACTCAGGGGTTACATCATACTGTCAGCACTCAGGGGTTACATCATACTGTTAGTACACAGGGGTTACATCCTACTGTAAGCTCTCAGGGGTTACATCATACTGTTAGTACACAGGGGTTACATCATACTGTCAGCACGCAGGGGTTACATCATACTGTAAGTACACAGGGGTTCCATCATACTGTAAGCACTCAGGCTTATATCATACTGTTTGTGCACAGGGGTTATATCATACTGTCAGCACGCAAGGGTTACATCATACTGTAAGCACTCAGGGGTTACATCATACTGTCAGCACTTAGGGGTTATATCATACTGTTAGTACACAGGGGTTACATCACACTGTCTGCATACAGGGGTTACATCATACTGTTAGTACACAGGAGTTACATCATACTGTCAGCATGCAGGGGTTACATCATACTGCTGTACAAAGGGTTACATCATACTGTTAGTACACAGGGGTTACATCATACTGTAAGCATTCTGGGATTACATCACACTGTAAGTACACAGGGGTTACATTATACTGTAATTACTCAGGGGTTTCATCATACTGTTAGTACACAGGAGTTACATCATACTGTCAGCACACAGGGGTTACATCATACTGTAAGCACTCAGGGGTTACATCATACTGTCAGCATGCAGGGATTACATCATACTGTAAGTACACAGGGGTTACATCATACTGTAAGCACTCAGGCTTATATCATGCTGTTTGTGCACAGGGGTTACATCATACTGTCAGCACGCAAGGGTTACATCATACTGTAAGCACTCAGGGGTTACATCATACTGTCAGCACTCAGGGGTTACATCATACTGTTAGTACACAGGGGTTATATCATACTGTCAGCACTCAGGGGTTACATCATACTGTTAGTACACAGTGGTTACATCATACTGTCTGCATACAGGGGTTACATCATACTGTTAGTACACAGGAGTTGCATCATACTGTCAGCATGCAGGGGTTACATCATACTGCTGTACACAGGGGTTACATCATACTGTTAGTACACAGGGGTTACAAAAGCACTCTGGGATTACATCATACTGTAAGTACACAGGGGTTACATTATACTGTAATTACTCAGGAGTTTCATTATACTGTTAGTGCACAGGAGCTACATCATACTGTCAGCACACAGGGGTTACATCATACTGTAAGCACTCAGGGGTTACATCATACTGTCAGCATGCAGGGGTTACATCATACTGTAAGTACACAGGGGTTACATCATACTGTAAGCACTCAGGCTTATAACATACTGTTTGTGCACAGGGGTTACATCATACTGTCAGCACACAAGGGTTACATCATACTGTAAGCACTCAGGGGTTACATCATACTGTCAGCACTCAGGGGTTACATCATACTGTTAGTACACAGGGGTTACATCATACTGTCTGCATACAGGGGTTACATCATACTGTTAGCACACAGGAGTTACATCATTCTGTCAGCACGCAGGGGTTACATCATACTGTTAGTACACAGGGGTACATCATACTGTTAGTACTCAGGGGTTACATCATGCTGTAAGCACTCTCGGGTTACATCATACTGTAAGTACACAGGGGTTACATTATACTGTAATCACTCAGGGGTTTCATTATACTGTTAGTACACAGGAGTTACATCATACTGTCAGCACGCAGGGGTTACATCATACTGTAAGCACTCAGGGGTTACATCATACTGTCAACATGCAGGGGTTACATCATACTGTAAGTACACAGGGGTTACATCATACTGTAAGCACTCAGGCTTATATCATACTGTTTGTGCACAGGGGTTACATCATACAGTCAGCACGCAAGGGTTACATCATACTGTAAGCACTCAGGAGTTACATCATACTGTCAGCACTCAGGGGTTATATCATACTGTTAGTACACTGGGGTTATATCATACTGTCAGCGCAAGGGGTTACATCATACTAGAAGCACTCAGGGGTTACATCATACTGGAAGCATTCAGGTACATCATACTGCTATTACACTGGAATTATATCATACTGTAAGCACTCAGGGGTTACATCATACTGTAAGCACTCACAGGTTGCATCATACTGTAAGTACACAAGAGTTACACTATACTGTAAGTACTCAGGGTTATATCATACTGTTAGTACACTGGGGTTATATCATACTGTCAGTGCACAGGGGTTGCATCATACTGGAAGCATTCAGGGGTTACATCATACGCTAAGCACTCAGGGCTTACATCAGATCAAGATTAGTGCACTGCATTACATCATACTTTAAGAATACTGATTTTTGCATTGGGGTTACACTGTAAATTAACTGCCTTAATAATTAATACAATGGGGTACACTATACAATAAGTAAATTAGTCATCAGTACTTTAGGTTGAAACAATGAGTTAAAATGATTTGAATAGCACACTGTGACAAGGGCATTATCACCTCCTTAGGTTAACTGACAGGTAACCACCTTGTCAGCTGGTTAGTATAGTATGAATGATAATGTATTGATCAAGGAACATCTGATCACATTATTTTGTTGCAGGATTGCAGAACAGTGGTGCAGGTGAATCCTTTCTTTTCCTCACTGCTCTGTGATCTGTGAGACAGCATATTTAGAGATGCAGTAGTGTGCAGATATTTCTATTATTTGCGGTGCTTTTCAATGGATCGGGACTAATTTGGTCCTGAATAACGGCATCTTAATCACTGTAAAGTCTTACTCACACACTTCAGAGATGATTTGTGAAGTCATAAAACAATGGTTTTAGGTCTACATGCAATTTCTGTAGTTTGATTATGGACAGCGCAAGTATGACCAGAGGCTTAGTTAGGCTGAAAACATGGACAAAAAAGCATACCCTTTCTTTAAATTATTTTATGTGATGAGATGACTATAATTTAAATAAAAACCGGCATGCTTACTATGATATTATTTTATTAATCTATGCATTTTGCTATTTTTTTCCATCTTTTAAGAATGCCTTCTTGGCTGCGTTTTCTACTCCATAGTATTATTTACATTACTGAAAAGGTAGGTTTACTTGAACCTTGCAGTGTCTTTGGTGGGTTTTGGTTAACTGTGCTGAGCTCTTTTAATTATGATGAGTTAACTTCACTAACATTGCAGTTACCAATTGTTCTACGTAGACACATATTCCAAAAACATTGTACTAAAAATAGCATAGTACCCTTAGCACAAGCAGCAGAATGGATGTTTTTGTGTGTGTGTGTGTGTGTGTGTGTGTGTGTGTGTGTGTGTGTGTGTGTGTGTGTGTGTGTGTGTGTGTGTGCATGTGTGTGCATGTGTGCGTGTGTGTGTGTGTGTGTGTGTGTGTGTGTGTGTGTGTGTGTGTGTGTGTGTGTGTGTGTGTCTTCCCAGGCATGCATGTGTGTGTGTGTGCATGTACATGGGCATGTGCATTAATTGTGTGTGTGTGTGTATGTGTGTGTGTGTGTGTGTGTGTGTATATGAGTGTGCGTGTGTGTGTGTGTGTGTGTGTGTGTGTGTGTGTGTGTGTGTGTGTGTATGTTTGTGTTTTTATGTATGTCCGTGTGTCTGTGTTTGTGTGTGCATGTGCACATGTGTTTGTGTGCATGCCTGTGCAACCACAATGTTCTGGCTGGTAGGGGGGACACTACACAGTGAAGTCTGACATTATTGTCTTCAATTCACAGACATGGTAATTAGCTGATAGTGACGCACTCCTTGTTCCAACTTTAAATTGCTCTGAATAGAAACTGGAATACTGGAATTGGTCAAATGGTAATGATAATCTCTCCAAACTCTAGAGATGGTTAGTTGTTTTAGCCAAAACTTATAAGACGTGTGTAACTAGTGCTTCTTTTCCAGATTATGTCATTTTTATAAAGATAACAATACTGTCTCCATGTTATTAATTATAAAAATCATACAGTAATTGTGACACTAAATGTTAAGGAAATCCACTGTAAGTCCAAATGTAGCAGGATCTTGTTCAAATGAAGGCAGTTTTGTTATGTCTTTGATGTAAAGGTGCCAGGAAAACTGTAGACTGATGATTTACCAGACCTTAACTTTTGATTCAATATGAACAAAAATGCAATCAGCTTCCCCTGCTTGTAATCCCTCTGTAAGATTTGATGAAACTAGTTTCAGCTATTCTGGAGCAATCATCATGAAAAGACTTTAACAAAGATAAATGTTGCATACGTCTCTTTGATCTCATATATGACAATTTATAATCAGTCTATTTTTATTTCAAGTTGAATCATTCTATATTTGTCAGAATAATATGATTTAAAATTAATGTGAAGATGGTGTGGTAATTGCCATGTACAAAACAGAACTGTCTGTCATCTCTATTTCTCACATGAGCATCAAGAGAAGGAATCATCATGTTATAGACAGTCGGTACTTAAGCAAAATATGAAGTGGCAAAGCAATGACATTTTAACACCTGCAGCAGAAGCTAGGTAAAGTAAAATGACTACAATATTTAACTAATGTTATTAGTAATGAAAAATAGTGAAAAATATGTTTATTTTTAAAATGGATTTGTTTTACCTCACTGCAATAATTTGAAAAGCTGTGCCTATTATAGAACAGTCTGTACATCAATATTTTTTTCAATGCTACAATCTGACTTGGTGAAATAGCCTGCTAAGCCTTCTAGAAAGATAACAGTGATAGAGATGCAATGGATAAAACATATTCCTTGTACATTTTTTCAGAGTCACATGACACGCTCTCTAATAAACAGTGTTAACGGTCTTGCAGAACATCAGCTGGAAAGCAGATATAATAAATGAACACATTTGCTTATAGGAAAGTGAAAACAGGAGAAGTTGTTTTACTGCAAGATAACAATAGAGCAACTGATAAAATATTTAATATTCCAATATCAGAATAAAGAATGCCAAGTAAATTATCCATTTTCATAAAAATGAAATGACAGAGATCAAGCAATTTCACAAACTGTTCATTTTTGTTTTTTTTGGTCTAGTATATATGTAACTTATTTTTCTTACTGTATAATTGGTATAAGTAATACTGTTTTAGTCATAAGGTTGCTATGGTAGCACTTATGCTACCATGTTGGTGGACTAAGCAACTTCTCTGGCGCTGCAGACCCCTGTTAAATAATCCACAGCGCACTTATTGGTTATCACA
>NC_056746.1:1346872299-1346924799 GCF_019279795.1 Protopterus annectens
ATGGTAACAGTACTGCATAGATGAGCTCAGCAGTGATAGTACTGCAGGTATATGTACCATGGTGACAGTATTACATAGATAGGCTCAGCAGTGACAGTACTACAGGTATATGTACCATGGAGACAGTACTGCATAGATGTGCTCAACAGTGACAGTCCTAAATATATGGGTACCACAGTGACAGTACTGCATAGATGTGCTCAGCAGTGACAGTACTTTCAGTATGAGTACCATCGAGACAATACTGCATAGATGTGCTCACCAGTGACAGTAGTACAGATACAGATACCATGGTGACAGTACTGTATAGAGGTGCTCAGCAGTGACAGTACTGCAGGTACGGGTACCATGCTGACAGTACTGCATAGATGTGCTGCAACAGTGACAGTACTACAGTTATGGATACCATGGTGACAGTACTGCATAGATGTGTTCATCAGTGATAGTACTACAGGTATTCATACCATGGTGACAGTACTGCATAGATGTTCTCAGTAGTGACAGTACTACAGGTATGGGTACCATAGCAACAGTACTACAAGTATAGGTACCATGGTGACAGTACTACAGGTATGGGTACCACAGAGACCGCACTACAAGTATAGATACAATGTTGACAGTACTACAGGTATGGGTACCGTGTTGACAGTACTGCATAGATTTGCTTACTAGTGACAGTACTACAGGTATGGGTACCATGGTGACAGTACTGCATAGATGTGCTCAGCAGTGACAGTATTACAATTATAGTTATCAAAGTGACAATACTGCATAGATGTGCTCAGCAGTGACAGTACTGCAGGTATGGGTATCATGGTGAGAGTATTGCATAGATTTTCTTACTAGTGACAGTACTACAGATATGGGTACCATGGACACGGTACTGCATAGATGTGCTCAGCAGTGTTAGTACTGCAGGTATGGGTATCATGGTGAGAGTATTGCATAGATTTTCTTACTAGTGATAGTACTACAGATATGGGTACCATGGACACGGTACTGCATAGATGTGACCAGCAGTGACAGTACTACAGGTATGGGTACCATGGTGACAGCATTGTGCAGATGTGCCCAGCAGTAACAGTACAGTAGGTATGGGTACCATGGTGACAGTAATGCATGGCTTTGCTCAGCAGTGACAGTAATATAGGCATTCTTGCAGTCAGAACAGTACTACAGGATGTGTGCAGCAGTGACAGTACTACAGGTATGGGTAACGTGGTGACAGTAATGCATGGCTTTGCTCAGCAGTGGCAGCAATATAGGCATTCTTGCAGTCAGAACAGTACTACAGGATGTGTGCAGCAGTGACAGTACTACAGGTATGGGTACCATGGAGACAGTAGTACAGGGATTGGTGCCATGGAGACAGTACTACAGGTATGAGTAACATGGTGACAGTACTGCATAGGTGTGCTCACTAGGGGCAGTAATACAGATATGGGTAGCATGGTGGCAGTTCGGCATAGATGTGCTCAGCAGTAACAGTACTATAGGTATGGGTACCATGGTGACAGTACTGCATAGATGTGCTCAGCAGTGACAGTACTGCTGGTTTGTTTACCATTGTGACAGTACTGCATGGATGTGATCAGCAGTGACAGTACTATAGGTATGGGTACCATGGTGACAATAATGCATAGATGTGCTCAGCAGTGGCAGTACTGCAGGTATGTTTACCATGGTGGCAGTACTGCATAGATGTGCTCAGCAGTGACAGTACAACAGTTATAGGTACCATGTTTACAGTACTGCATACATGTGCTCAGCAGTAACAGTACTACAGTTATAGATTCCATGGTGACAGTACTGCATGGATGTGCTTAGCAGTGAAGTACTACAGGTAAGGGTATCATGGTGACAGTACTACAGATATGGGTACCATAGTGTCAGCTGTGCATAGATGTGCTTACCAGGGACAGTACTACAGGTATGGTTACTATGGTGACAATACTGCATAGTTGGCCTCAGCAGTGTCAGTACTGCAGGTATGTGTACCATGATGACAGTACTGCTCATATGTGCTCAGCAGTAACAGTATTACAGGTACAAGGTACCATGGTGACATTATTGCATATTTGTGCTCAGCAGTGACAGTACTGCAGATATGTGTACCATGGTGACAGTACTGCATATATGTGCTCATCAGTGACAGTACTGCAGGTATGTGTACCATGGTGACAGTACTGCATAGATGTGACCAGCAGTGACAGTACTAAAGGTATGGGTACCATGGTGACAGTACTGCGTAGATGTGCTCATCAGTGGCAGTACTGTGGATATGTGTACCATGGTGACAGTACTGCATAGATATTCTCAGCAGTGACAGTACTGCATGTATGGGTACCATGGAGACAGCACTAGAAGTATAGGTACCATGATGACAGTAACTACAGGTATGGGTACCGTGGTGACATTAATGCATAGATGTAGTCAGCAGTGACAGTACTACAGCTATTTGTACCATGCTGACAGTACTACATAGATGTTCTCAGCAATGACAGTACTACATGTATGGGTACCATGGAGACAGTAACAGATGTATAGGTAACATGGTGACAGTACTACAGGTATGGTTACCATGTTTACAGTACTACAGGTATAGGTACCTTGTTGATAGTACTACAGGTATGCATACCTTGGTGAGAGTACTACATAGATGAGCTCGGCAGTGATAGTACAGCAAGTATGTGTACCATGGTAACAGTACTGCGTAGATGTGCTCAGCAGTAACAGTACTACAGGTATGGTTATCATGGTGACAGTACTGCATAGATGAGCCCAGCAGTGACAGCACTGCATTTTTGTGTACCTTGGTGACATTACTGCATAGATGTGCTCAGCAGTGACAGTATTACAGGTAGGTGTACCATGGTCACAGTACTGCATAGATATGCTCAGCAGTGACAGTACTACAGGTATGGCTACCATGATGACAGTACTGCATAGATGTGCTCAGCAGTGACAGTACTGCCAGTATGTATACCATGGAGACAGTACTGCATAGATGTGGTCAGCATTGACAGTACTACAGGTTGGGGTACTATGGTGACAGTACTGCAAATATGTGTTCAGCAGTGACAGTACTGCTGGTATGTGTACCATGGTGACAGTACTGCATAGATGTGCTCAGCAGTGACAGTACTACAGGTATGGGTACCATGGTGACAGTACTGCATAGATGTGCTCAGCAGTGACAGTACTGCCAGTATGCATACCATGTTGACAGTACTACATAGATGTGCTCAGCAGTGACAGTACTCCAGGTATGGGTACCATGGTGACAGTATTGCAAAAATGTGCTCATCAGTGGCAGTACTGTGGATATGTGTACCATGGTGACAGTACTGCATAGATGTGCTCAGCAGTGACAGTACTACAGGTATGGGTACCATGGTGACAGTACTGCTTAGATGTGGTCAGCAGTGACAGTACTACAGGTATTCATACCATGGATGACAGTACTGCATAGATGTTCTCAGCATTGACAGTACGACATGTATGGGTACCATGGAGACAGTACTACAGGTATGGGTACCATTTTGTCAGTACTACAGGTAGTTACTATGTTGATAGTACTACAGGTATGGGCACTGTGGTGACAGTACTGCATAGATGAGCTCAGCAGTGTTAGTACTGCAGGTATTTGTACCATGGTGACAGAACTTCAAAGATGTCCACAGCAGTGGCAGTACTACAGGTATGGGTACCATTGTGACAGTGCTCCATAGATGTTCTCATCACTGACAGAACTGCATGTTTCTGTATCTTGGTGACAGTACTGCATAGATTTACTCAGCTGTTACAGTATTACAGGTATAGCCACCATGGTGGCAGTACTGCATAGATGTTTTCTGCTGTGACAGTACTACAGGTATAGGCACCATGGTGACAGTACTGCATAGATCTGCTCAGCAGTGACAGTACTACAGGTATGTGTACCACGGTGGCAGTACTGCATGGACATGCTCAGCAGTGACAGTACTACAGGTATGGGTACCATGGTGACAGTACTGCATAGATGTGCTCAGCAGTGACAGTACTGTCAGTATGTACACCATGGCAGAAGTACTCCATAGATGTGGTCGCAGTGACAGTACTACAGGTATGGGTACTATGGTTACAGTACTACAAATATGGGTACCATGGTGACAGTACCACATAGATATGCTTACCAGTAACAGTACTACAGGTACGGGTACCATGGTGACAGTACTGCATTGATGTGCTCAGCAGTGACAGTGATGCAGGTATGTGCACCATCGTGACAGTACTGCATAGATATGCTATCAGTGACAGTACTGCAGATATGTGTGCCATGGTGACAGTACTGTATAGATATGCTCAGTAATGACAGTACTACAGGTATGGGTACCATGGTAACAGTCCTGCATAGATGTTCTCAGCAGTGACAGTACTACATGTATGGGTACCATGGAGACAGTACTGCAAGTATAGGTACCATGTTGACAGTACTACAGGTATGGGTACTGTAGTGACAGTAGTGCATAGATGTGCTCAGAAGTGACAGTACTGCTGGTATGCATACCATGGTGACAGTTTTTTTTTTTTTTTTATTTATTTATTTATTATAAGTAAAATAAAATAAAAATAAAAAAATAAATAAAACTACTGCAGGTATGCATACCATGGTGACAGTACTTCACAGATATCCTCAAGTGACAATACTACAGATATGGGTACCATGGCAACAGTACTGCATTGATGTGCTCAGCAGTGCCAGTACTGCCGATATGTGTACCATGGCAACAGTACTGCATAGATGTGCTCAGCAGTGACAGTACTACAGGTATGGGTTCCATGGTGATAGTACTGCTTAGCTGTGTTCAGCAGAGACAGTACTGCAGGTATGGGTACCATGGTAACAGCACTGCATAAATATACTCAGCAGTGACAGTACTACAGGTATGGGTAGCATGGTAACAATAGTGCATAGAGGTGCTCAGCAGTGACAGTACTACAGTGTTGGGTACCATGGTGACAGTACTGCATAGATGTGCTCATCAGTGACATTACTACTGGTATGGGTATAGGGTGACATTGCTACAGCCAAGGGTGCAGTGGGCTTAGTAGTACAGGCATGGATGCAGTGATGACAGTATTACAGACATGGGTACAGTGATAGTACCACAGCTGTGGGTGTAGAAGTGACTGTACTACAGGCATGGGTACAGCATTGATAGCACTCTCTAGTTAAGTAGCTCTTTCAGAGCTGTACAAAAAGCAAACTGATGCTGAGGAAATCAAACCCTAGACTACAGGAAGTGGCTATTTAAACATCTGACAGCCTTATAACTTTAAGCTAGTAAGGCCCAGGAATTGCATTGGAAGTAGAATAAAGACACAGGCTTCCAGAAAGGCTGATGATGATGACAGAATCATCATGCACATCTGCAGGAGGGCTGTGGATCTGGAGAGAAGATTCATGCTACAGCGTGAAGTAAAGCTGTGGGTGTTAGAAAGGAAATCCGACTGCAGTAAGGCTTTGGATGGGAAGGATGTGGATAGTGCAATGGACACGTGTGCCTCCAGGAAGGCTGTAACTTGAAGAATGAAGATGCATGCCTCCATAAAACCTGTAGGTAAGGAAAAAGAAATGTGTACCTGCAATAAATCCTTGGGTGGCTAAATGGGATCCCATGCCTGCAAGAAGGCTGTAGGTAGGAGAATGAATATATATATATATATGTGTGTGTGTGTTTGTACACTCAAGTGTACTAGCTTTTGATAGCATTTAGTCGAAAATCATAGCATTTATTGTGTTTTCTGCTTTTCTGTAAAAAAACTTGAAAAAAAAAAATATATCCTTGTTTTCCATACTTTCCTAACTAGTGTTCCAGAGACCAGATTTTGCTGATCCCTGGGCTTTGTCTTGGTTCCTGTGTTTCTCCATTTTCCTTGTTTGGTCAGGGGGAAGTTTCTTTACTCACCAGTGAGAGTGGGGAGTACTGAGCTGCCTGTTTGTCCTTAGAGGAGTGGTTTAAGGCAGTAACTTATAGTCTATTGGCCATTTTGGGTCATTTCCTGTCTTTTCCAGCCCCTGCTATAAAGCGCGTTTTAGCGCGCTTTAGCGCGAATTAGCGCGATTTAGCATGGCGGTTAAGCAGGTTTAAACTATTCGGGCTACCTAAAGTCCACTCTTCAAATTTTCCCTTAAAACTACCTTCCTCGAACTATAGTACTGATCTAATCAGCGTATCCTATAACTAAAAAGATCATCTCTACTTGACTCCAAGTAGACTATTCTCTATCTGTTAAACCTAGCACTTGCTCCTACAATACTTATTACCTTGATACGGCACTCTTGTCATAGATAGTACCCCAAAAAGGCAAACCCCCATTTCTCGGTCACCCAAGTCCCCCTGAATCTCTTTTAAAGTTTTTTTGTCTATTCCTTCTAGCATGTCGAGGGATCAGTTGCTAGTGTCCTCTCCTGCTCAGCTGGTGAACCTGGGAATATTGAGGCAATGTTACAATTCCTCATGTACACAGACAACCCTCTCCTCCTCCCACAAAACACAAATACATGCGAGAGATGCAACTATACGGCCAAACTGGAGGCTGAGCTCTCTCATCATAGGACTTGCAAGACCAGTCAGGAGGAGAAGGTTACCACACACACTATAGACCCAGTCTCACATAGTACCATCACAACCTCAAATCATACACATAAACACACAAAGACATACTCGGAGGCTCTGAACAAAAATCTACCAAAACAGCAGAGGCCACCAAAGCAGACACCCAAACAACCACCACCTCAGAACACAACACCTGCAACACATAGACCTCACAGTCAGAGTGTCAAACAGTCACAGCCCTTAAGGCCAAACACAATGCCAGACACACTAGTCATTGGTGACTCCATAGTCAGACACACTGACGTCCCGCTCACCAAACTGAGTAAGGAGAAGGTCACAGTAAGCTGCCTGTCGGGCGCTAGAATCCGCCACATAACGCAAGCACTCAGGTCTCTCAACAGCAGGTACAAATATGACTCAGTCATTGTCCACGCTGGTGTAAACGACCTGAGACGTACCTCCTTGGACTACATGAAAAGAGACATTGAGGAGCTCTCTGATTATGTAGCCCAGGCAGGTATGACCCTGACCTTGAGCAGTATCCTACCTTCACCAAGAATGATGCCACAATACAGCGATAAGATGATCAGCTTTAACAATTGGCTTAAACTCTGGTGTCATTCAAAGGGGATCCAATGTCTGTCTGCCTGGGATGACATGCTGGACAAGCCACGCTGCTTCGCAAGGGACGGCTTGCACCTGTCACCCTGGGATTCCGGATATTGGCAAAGGCTCTTGCCACCCCATAGTGCCTTTTTAGGCAAGGCTCAAATTCTAAACCTACCACCCTAGAACACAAAAAGGAAAAACTAAGGGTAATGCTGCTCAATGCCAGAAGTCTAAATCTCAAAATGCACGCACTCGAGGCCCTTCTCAGTATGGAGAACATCGATGTCTGTGCTGTGACAGAAACCTGGTTCAAGGCTCCTGAGAGCACCCCAGCACTATCAGGTTTTACCTCATATCATGCGTTCCGGCCCCAAAATCCGGACAATACCAAGAAAGGAGGGGGATATCCATATTCATCAAGGACACCCACACCTCAAGACTGGTGGCAACGCACGATGCATCGGAGACCATCCAGGTGCAATTAACCATAGGCAAGACTGCGCTGCAAATTGCAGCATGTTACAGGCCACCCTCACAAACTCAGGAACCTCACATGGCCTTCCTGAAAACACTAGAGGGGATAAATGTATCACCAAACACCATCATACTAGGTGACTTCAATTACCCTAATATAGACTGGGAATACTACTCAAGCCCAAACACCCTAGCCCAAAAGTTCCTGGAATTCATAAACTCAAATGCCATGGAACAACTAGTCACCATCCCCACAAGAGGAGAAAACATACTTGATCTCATCATCACGAACATGGGAGCACAATGTTCAACACCGGAAGTATACCCCTCACTGGTGAGATCAGATCACAAACTAATCTCGCTAGAGGTCCTCATTCCACCCCCACCTGAAATAAAAAAGACCACAGTAAAGAACTTCTCGAAAGCCGACTTCACACTTCTAAAGACTAGTGTGGTCTCCTTTAAGGCCCCCAAGCCGGTGGAAAACAGTACTCAAGCCACTGAATCACTTACAAATGCCTTCTACCAGCACCTGCAGGACTGCATGGATAAGGCAATCCCAAGCAAAACAAAGACTCTTTGTACCAAAGGCAAGCGTCCAGTCTGGTGGACCCCAGCCATAAACAAACTCTACAACAAAAGGAGGAAGCTACTACAAGATAGAGCAAAATCCTTAAAAGGTAAGACACCCTTGATCACTATAAGTAAAAAACTAAGAGCTCTCATAAAATCATCCAAAGCAAATTTTGAGAGAAAAATAGCTAAAGACTCAAAAGACAATCATAAGGCCTTCTTTAGCTATGTTAGAAACCTGGGAGGAAACTCCCAGATATGCTCAGAACTAGTTCAAAATGATGTGAAGATTACTGATCCTACAGACATTGCCAACATACTGGCTGACAGGTTCAGTGCAAACTTCTCCCCCCCTCCCAAAAGGAGAGATATCTATACCAAACGATTGCAGCCCCCCAAACATCTCTAATGTCCAAGTGAGAACTGCTCTCTCCAAAGCAAAAAACACAGCATCCATGGGACCTGATGGTGTCCCCGGCTGTGTGCTCCATGAACTCAACGAGGAATTAAACCCACAGCTAGGACAGCTGTTTAATCATAGACTCACCTCTGGATACGCACTCCAGGAGTGGCGCACTGCAACTGTGGTCCCACTTCACAAAGGCGGTGCCTCCACCGACCCTGGAAATTACCGGCCCATTAGCTTGACGAGCCTTATCTGCAAAGCCATGGAGAGGATCATAATGGACCTCATAAACAAAGACATAGGGAATTTGCAGACTTTGGATCCAACCCAGTTTGGCTTTGTCAAAGGCAGATCATGCCTTTTAAACTTGGTTGACTTTTTCAAACAGTCACCAAAGCCATTGATGAGGGAAAGGCAGTCCATACAGCCTACCTCGATCTGGCGAAGGCCTTCGATACAATACCCCACTCGGGTATCATTGAAAAACTCATTAGCTTAAATGTTAACCCATACATCACAAGATGGGTTGCAAACTGGCTGAGGGACAGAACCCACAGGGTCAGAGTTGCTGGCGCCATGTCAGACTCAAAGCCTGTCACAAGTGGTGTCCCACAGGGCTCAGTCCTGGGCCCACTCTTGTTTGGCATCTACTTTTCTGAAGTACAAGCAGACACAGGAGGGTTATGGCTGACAAAGTTTGCAGATGACTGCAAACTGGGCGCCATAGTAGAAAACACATCTGACACAGATATCCTTCAGAAGGGTCTCACAGAAACGGATAACTGGTGCCAGAGCCATGGCCTAAAGTTAAATGCCAAAAAATGCATAGTCATACCCTTCGGGAAAAACAAGGTTACCCCTAGCTACCAAATAGGTGGCAATCCACTGAGCACAGAAGAAGTTATCAGGGACCTGGGGACCCAGGTTGATAGTAGTCTGTCATTCGACACCCATGTAGATAAAGTAGTTAGGAAGACCTTCTACATTGCCCACCTTATCATGAAGGGATTCTCATCTAGATCAAGGGAGGTCATAGTCTCCTATACTCATCACTCATCAGACCAATGATTGAGTACAATGCCCCATTCAGAATGTATCTGACCCGACACTTGCAGCAGCTGGAGAGGCCACAAAAGTTCCTCACCAAAAGGATAAAGGGTCTCAAAAATCTGTCCTATGCTGCCCGACTGAAAGAACTCCAGCTCTATTCAGTCGCTTACCGCTTGCTCAGAGGTGACCTTTGCCTAACATACAAGGCCATGTCAAACCCAGATTTGATGAATATGCTTCACCTCAAAAAATCTAGATCTGTCAGAGCCACAAGGGCGGGAGACTTGTACCTCGACACGGCTATTAATAGGATGTGCTGGAGGGATAGATTCATCACCCAAAGACTCCCTATGCTGTGGAACAAAATCCCGGTATATGTGAGGCAGAGCACCTCGCTGGCCTTGTTCAAGAGAAATCTTGACCAATGGATGGGAGATCACAGATATACCCCAGGGATTACCTCAGTGTCACTGCTCGACAGAGGCACAGCAAAATAATGGGTATAGTTCCCCATACTAAAGGGGTGGCGTAAGCCACAAAACGATGGGCTAGGCTTGTAAATGCCCTCGGGCAGATAGCCTAGTATGAACCTATGAACCTATGAACCTATATGCAAAGCCACGGAACATATTATAACAGACAGCATAATCTGTGATATCAAGTATGTCATTAGACTTCACCCCCAACAAACTGGCTTGCTGAAAGACAGATTGTGTCTATTGAATCTGGTGAATTTCTTCTAAACGGTGATGAAGGATGTAGACAGTGGCCATGATATACAAATGTCATATCTTGACCTGGCAAAAGGTTTTTCTCCATGTTGACATCACACAGAAGCTAAATGCTTTAAAAATCATCACACATGTGATAAGATGGATAATAAACTGGTTGAAAGGGAGAATCCATGCAGAAAGAGCTGAAGGCACCTCATCATAAAATATGAAAGTGACCAGCACTGTCCCTCTGGATTTCTGGAGAGTAAACTTTGATGAAGAGATTATTCACATCAAGGCAATGTTTTTACACAGATTCTGTAGTATAAATGACTATGACACTTTTTTTACAGACACAGTGGTACTCAGGGAGGTGGCTTCAGCATCTGGAATGTTAAAAACTAGGAACCTGGTAATGTAAACCTTAGTGAACAACTTAAATTCTGGGGTACTGCTCATGAGAGTAGATTTAAGGAGATTCTAAGATGGTAGAAATGTAAAATCACTTTATTACTGTTCCATCGCCATCAAAGCAGTATTAAATTGTACTGGGTGGGAGAACCATGTCAGCCATATATGCCATTACAGTGCAATGTCTGTTAGTGAATGTCTAAAGCCAAACACAATTAATGCATTGATACCAGCAAACTGTAGGACCCAGAACGATATATTTTCCAATTCAATATTGCAACAGACTGTCTAACTGAATACCTCGATTGTGCACATGTGGAAGCGGGTCAAAATGGATTCATGATTTATTTTATTTATTTCTTTTACATTTGTTTACCAGGAAAGTCCGAATGGGGAGGGCTGCCCATTTTCAGTGGAGGCCCAGCTAGAAAAGCTCCATTACATTAATAACAGAAGATAATATAATACATAATAACAATAATAATCATGCAGTAGTAAGTAAATTACAGTAATATATGCAGTACCATGTTAAAATAAAGATAACATATAATCTTAGTAGTTTGAGTTCAGAGAGTATGGTTAGTAGTTTGGAATGGGAAACCATGTCAAAGGCTTTGGAGAGGTCTAAAAATATGGAGGAAACAAAATCGCCATTGTTTTGTTGTTGATTTATGGTATTGGTGCCATTGTTTTGTTGTTGATTCATGGTATTGGTGCCATTGTTTTGTTCTTGATTCACAGTATTGGCGAAACTGATAAGGGCTGTGGTGGTACTATGATTTGGATGGAATCCATGCTGTGTTTCTGCCAAGAGCTAATAACTAGTTTAGTATTTGGAAGTGAATGCATCTTTCAAGGATTTTGGAAAGGGGGATAGTATAGTAATTGGACAGTAGTTAGTTAAGTCAGTAGAATTGCCACCTTTGTGTATTTGTATTATATTAGAAATTTTCCAGAGGCTTGTTATATGTTGTTCAGCTATTGACTTTTTTATTAGTATGGATATGGGATAGGAGATAGCTTTGGCAGCAATTTTGAGGAATTCACCTGGGAGTCTGTCTGTTGCAAGGGTTGTGGGCTTTAGTTTTGTCAGATATTTATATATTGTATTGGTTGGGACCGGTTGTAGGGAGTACCCATTGTGAGGGTTGGTGTTTGGGGGGTTGAGTTGAGGGAGAGTTGTTTTTAATCAGATTTTGAATGGAGTTGGTAAAGTATTCATTAAACTGTGTTTCAGTGCTGTTAGTGGAGGTGTCAATATTAGGGGGAGGGGCTGTTGTTTTTCCTGGCTGTAGTATTTTATTTATGGCTGACCAAAATTTCTCAGGATTAGTTTTGTGTTTGGCCTGTACTTTAGTGTAGTGGTTTTGTTTGTCAGATCGTATTTGTTTTTTGGACTTGTTTCTCAGCTCAAGGTAGTTTTACCTATTTTGATTGGTTTTGTTTTGCTTCCATGTTTCCCATGCCTTTGTCTCTCTTTCAGGAGTTGCCTGGTATTTTTGGTAAGCCAGGAGTAGAGTTAGATTTTGTCCTTATTTTAGTAGGTAGGACAAGGTGCCCGAGTATACTTAGGAAGGTAGAGTTGGAAGTAGTGCACTGCTTGGTCTAGGGGGAGGATTTAAGAGGGGTAACCAGTTACAATGATACAAAGCAGATATGTAATCCTGGGAGGTAAAGTTTTCTGTATAGCATATTGGATGCATAGAAGGAGATTTTGTGGGCTTAATGTGGTGCCTTATGGTGAAAATAGGTTGGTGGTTGCTGAGACTGTCAGATAGTGTCCCAGATTTGTAGGCTTGAGGAGGCCGATTAGTGAGAATCCAGTCTAATATAGATTATTTCTTGGAGGATTTGTCAATTCTGGTAGGTGTTTGGATTAGTTGAGTGAACCCTGTAGATTTATGTGGGTGGTGGGTAGGGGAGAGATACATGTGGACCATATATTATATATTAAAGTCGCCTACTATGAGTGTTTCTTGAGGGAGGGCCTGGGATGACCAGTGAAGTACAGCTTCTAGAGTGTCAGTGTTATTGCCAAGGAGAATATAAGCACCAATTATGTTCAGTTGCTAATGGGTTTTGAGTTTTAGCTTGGTGATTAAGGTCTCAGCATTGTTAAATGCCGGGGGAGTTATGCTTATGATGTGAATTGTAAGGTTGCCTTTGTATAGTAAGGCAATGCCCCCACCCCATTTGCCTATCCTGTCTTTCCTGAGTAAATTATACCCTTGGGGAAGTAAGTCATGGTTGTTAACATGTGCTTGAGACAGCTCTCTGTGAGGAGGACTATATCTGGTGAGTATAACCTAATGATTCTGATATAACCTTGATAGCTTATATAACAGTACGATTCAGGGGAAACAGATAAGGAAAATGAATATTTGCAGAATAGTTCCTAAACTAAGGAAATGAGGGGAAGGTAGAACTCTGTGCAGATCTTTGCACATGCTTGTCAGAAATGAACTCATTACAATAAAGCTTTGATCTAGTTCAACTGCTTCTGCTACACTCGCCAAACCACAACACTTGTAACCGTCTAGCCTCACGGTATTTTCTAACTCATTTCCTTACTTTTCGATGTAACGTGCAAATATGCAAATACCCTTAAAGAACTATACCTGAGCTAACTTTGATTGCCTAAGCTGTCAGTTTAGGGACATGTCTAAAGTGCTGTTGACGACAGTACATTTAACTTGACTTTGATATTATTCTTTTAGTATTTACCGAATGATGTCACATGTTCATTTTAATCATTTTAATGATGCAGTACATAGGAGGGACAGGAGTCCAAAATCAGGGACACTTAAATAATAACCCTGTTCAGTTAGAAATTTGTCAGACTAACATTTCTCTATGAATTGTGTTGTGAAGAATAATATGTCTGTAAATATAATTCTGGCCTTTTTAATCACTGCAATCTTTGTTTTGTTGAAGAATCATAAGTCTTGTGAAAACTAGAGCAAAATGCAGAGGCAAAATGAGAAATGTAGAATGTTCCAGAAAATCAGTATTACTTGTGAGGTGTGTGACAACTGGTTATAGCATTCTGCCCTCTTCAACAGCCAATATGTAATGTAATTATTGTTGTACAGAAGGGAAATGTTACATCTACCCTGAAGACAATAATAATGTAGAAGTGAACAGTATAACAAACAGGTCAAAATGGTTATAACTATAAAAGAAGACAAAAAGAAACTTCTCATCAAATTAACAGGTTTGATTTAATACTAAAAAGTGCATAGTACAGTGATGTACAGTGGAAAAAATATAAATTATTTTTTACACTCTGAAATTACAAGGCAAGATAGAGGGCAAAGCTTTTAGTATGTCAGTTGATTTGACAGAAAAGGGCAAGGCAAAGTTAATACTGTATGTGGAGAGGTTCTTACCGAGTAGAAGTTACTTCTGCCCTTATGCAGGTCAGGAAGTTCAAACACTTCACAATTTCCATTATAAGTGTTAAAAAAGCAACAGAATGTTTTTGGTTTGGAGTAAGTCAGTAAAAACACTTCTGAAGAGTAGGTTTCTATGAGATGCAAGCTTAAAGTTAAAGAGAGAAGGCGGAAAACCTGAGGGAAACAAACTGTGCATTTGTTCATGTAGACACAGTAAGTAGTTAAGAGTGATGGGCACTATAGTTAAAGGATTGAGAAAGGCAGGATCACAAATTTCAAAATAGTACTTATATGGAGAAATACACAGTTCAAACAAAATGGACTGAATATTTCTAAATAGGGTCTTAGCAGGCAAACAAATGAGGCAAATAAAAAGTTATAGGTTCACGATAAGTAGAAGGAGGAGGTAAATAAATAAAATAATAAACATACGTCAGTCAGCGGATAATCAAAACAGCAGCTATGAGGCTGCCATGGCTTGAGAGGAGAGCAACTGTCATGCAGCAGTGATCTTATTTTATTTGTATTTATTTTCAGTGGTAGAGCACTGATCTCCATGGACCTTTCCCACACTCATCCTAGGAGTGGTGTCTCATTAAGTGACCTGCTCAGAGTCACCGTTATGCAATGGAGGTTGAAAGAATCAAACCCTGGACCACTGGACTATAAGAAACAGTTTTTAATCCACTTAACCAACTGCCAGGCAGAGCTTCCAGAAGGCATTCTGGAGTATATGGTGGTACATTACCTCCAGATGTATCTCACGGTTGCCTGCAGATGAATCTCACGGTTACTGATATGATTTTCCTCATTTGGGATTCAGAGGAATATTTTCTCATGTAAACATCATTTGGGTAGCCGCCAATGTTCTATAAGGTGTCAAGAAGGAAATACTGTTTGATTACACTGAGGTATGAAAGGGTGAGCGTGTCAAAATAATGATGTATGCATCCAGCAACACCTTTTCATAATTCTTATGCTTTAGAGACATGGAAAGATTCTTTAGTAGAAGTAAGAGTCGTGCAGACATAGGGCAGACCTATAGCTGCATGGTCAGACAATGCGACTATGGCACTGGTACTCTAGGTTTGACAAGGTATCTGAGTGTGAAGACCAGAGCAGCCATCCTGAAGTGAGAGGATAATCCCATGGGTGCTGAATTACATCCGAGCGTGGCCTGGGGGATAAGGGTTCTGCATGTGGTAAATGCTACCTATAGCAGCACTGATGATGTAGCAAGAAGCAAACATAAAGAAATGTAATTGCCTAGCCTCAACCACAAATGTAAAAATTCAAATTTATAGTCATAACCCTACTTAATTAATAACATTTAAAATCTACTTTAATATAGGCAGATCTACCCAACACATCCAAAACTTAAATATACTAACTCCTTGGCTGAATAAATGCAAAGGAAGTGGAATCTAAAGAACTATTGTTACTGTCAGTCTTTTTTAAACTGTCTATCATGTAATCTGAACATACATAAATGCATGGAACTAGCCATACCCAATAGAACCAAGATGCTCTCCTCCAAAAAAAGGAAGCCCATCTGGTGGTCCCCTGCTATAAATAAACTCTACAACAGAAGGAAGAAATTGTTACAGAAAAAGGTGAAGTCCCAAGGCTGGAAAAACAACTGCATTAGCCTCAACAAAAAGTTGAGATCCCTTATCAAATTGTCTAAAGCCAGCTATGAAGGCAGAATTGCGGCAGATACTAAAAACAACCACAAAGCCTTCTTTAGTTATATCAAGAACCTCCACGGCAATACCCAGATTTGCTCTGAGTTGTTGCAAAATGGTATCTCCTATACTGAGACAACAAATATAGCCAACATACTAGCCAACAGATTTACTGTTAACTTTACCCCCCCCCCCAAAGACCCAATCACAATACCAGAAAAATGCCAGGTACCCAGCATTTCTGCAACACAGGTAAGAGCTGCATTGTCCAAGGCCAAGAATACAGCATCCATGGGACCTGATAATATCCATGGCTGTGCTCTACATGAACTACCAAATGAACTGGCACCACATTTATGTGCCCTGTTTAAGCACAGCCCTACCTCAGGATTTGTCCCTACTGAATGGCGTACTGCAACAGTCATACCTCTCCATAAAGGGCGAGCAACAACAGACCCTAGGAATCATTTCCCCATTAGCCTGATGAGTCTAATATGTAAGGCTATGGAGCACATCATCATGGACCTTCTTAACAAGGATATAGGTAATCTCCAAACTCTTGACCCCACACAGTTTGGCTTTGTTAAAGGGAGAACCTGCCTGCTTAACCTGGTTTACTTCTTTGAGGCAGTCACCAAGGCTGTGGATGAGGGTAAGGCAGTGCATACAGCCTACCTAGATCTGGCCAAAGCCTTTGATACCATTCCTCACTCAGGAATTATTGATAAACTCACCAAACTGAACATCAACCCCTATATCACTAGGGATCTAGGACGTTTGCTCGAATGAGCAAACGTCCACATCCATAACCACCGAACACACTTTAACGAAAGCGATTTTATCGAAAAAGCACTTTCGTTAAAGCATGTTACTAAAAAAAAAAAAAAAAAAAACACTACATTAACGTTTTAGCCCCTGCACCCCCCCACACCTCCTACTTTAATATTCTCCCTCCGAGACCGCACTACAGTTGGGAAAAGGTTATTTTCCCTTATCCGCACCATAGTACGGTCTCAGCAACAGGAATACTTATGTAAAGTTCTTCTTCGGTGAAAATTACTTTCGTGTAATTATGCCTGGATATTTGCTCATTCTTGCAAATGTCCTAGACCCATCACTAGGTGGATTGCAAATTGGCTCACAGACAGAACCCACAGAGTGAAAGTAGCAGATTCCAAATCTGACTGCAGACCAATCACGAGTGGAGTCCCACACGGATCGATCCTGGGTCCTCTCCTGTTTGGCATCTACTTCTCAGAGGTCCAGGCCAACATGGAGGGACTCTTGCTGATCAAGTTCACAGATGACTGCAAACTGGGAGCCACAGTCAACTCCCCAAGTGATGCAGACATCATACAGAAAGGCATCAATGACACCAATGACTGGTGTCGGAGCCACGGCCATTAGCTTAATGCCAAAAAATGTGTTATCATTCCCTTTGGTAAAAACTCAGTTCCAACTAATTACCATGTCAATGGGAAACCACTGAACACTGAAGGTGTGGTAAGAGATCTGGGCACCCAGGTTGACTGCAACCTCTCCTTCGACCACCACATTGCCACTGTGGTCAGAGAGTCCTTCTATGTGGCACATCTCATTACTAAGGGTTTGCATCAAGGAAGAAGGAGGTCATCATCTCTCTCTACTCATCCCTCATTAGACCAATCATCGAGTACAACACCCCATTTGGCATGTACCTCAACAAACACTTGCAACAGCTGGAGATGCCACAGAAGTACCTCATGAAGAGGATCCTAGTCCTTAAGCACATGTCCTACATGGACAGACTTAAGAAACTTTAGCTATTCTCTGTCTTATATCACCTACTTAAAGGCGATCTCTGCTTGACTTACAAAACCATGTCTGACCCAGCCCTGCTAGAAATGCTACACCTAAAGAAATCCCAGTCCCTCCGCACCACATGCTCCAGAGATCTCAAACTCATTACCACATTCAACAGAACATGCTGGAGGGATAGGTTCATCACCCAGAGACTGCCCATAATCTGGAACATGTCAAGCAGAGCACCTCACCAGCCCTCTTCAAGAGAAAACTTGATGAGTGGATAGGTAACAGAAAGTTCACCCGAGGGATCAATCCAGTGGCTCAACTGGATAGAGGCAGTGGGAGCTAAGGTTGGGCAGCACGATGACAGGGCACTTTTATAGGCTAGGCTTATGAAGGCTCCAGGGCCACTAGCCTAGTACACACCTATGAACCTATGAAATGTACCAAAGACATTTTTCTATGAAAAGTTAAGAGATTAAGTGTCTCTTTTCTCTAGATGATGGTCAGTGTTGTTGTGACACCCCACCTCAATAGGAAAAGGGGGTGATGACTATAACTATCTATCTATCTATCTATCTGTCTATCTGTCTATCTGTCTATATATCTATCTTTTTAACTATGAGAGGGTGCACGCATGTGTGGGCGTGTGTGTATATATATATATATATATATATATGTATATATATATATATATATATATATATATATATATATATATATATATATATTTATATATATATACATATATACATATATACACACACACACACACACACACACACACACACACACACACACACACACACACACACGTGTCAATGAATATAAACTAGTCAAAATCAGACTATTCTAAATACAGACCAATCAAGGAAACATACTGAAATGCAGCCATGCAAAAAAAATTAAAGCACTTCAATTTTTTTTTCACAGGGAAGAATCTCATCTTGCTCCCCCACACCCATAGACACTAACTCAGAGACTGCACTACAGTGGAAATTAGAAATGAACAACCCCCACTGTGCTGCCAGTGAAAAAATGCAAAGACCATCAGTTTGTGATAACTACATGTCTGATCACTTTTGCTTATCTTTTTTCCATTCGAACACCTGATAGTTTGACCACATGAATGGTACCCTAACAAAATGAAAGTGAAACAATGTTGTGGGGAAATGATAGCTTTACTAAATCCAAAGGAAAAAAGACTAAGGGCCAGATTCAGGAAGCCTCCGTGTAAGAGTTATAACTCTTACACGGAGGCTGCAGTTAAACGGTGTGATGTCAGCATGTCATGCATATGCATGAGGTGCATGAGGCATGCTGAATCACACTGTAACTCTTACACGGTCCGTGTAAGAGAGTAGGGGGCGTGTCCGTAGACTAAGCCCTGCATGCGGACACGCCCCCGTAAGTGTAGAATGGCTGAAAGTAAACAGCCACGAGAGAGGCCATGGAAATGTAAACAAACACACTACACAACACATTCCCCCACAGACCATCAGTGTACAAAGTGAACAGAGGCTATAAAATGAAAATAAAAACTGTTTTATTTTTTAACCCCGTAAATGTGTGCTACTGTGTGCGCTCGTGTCTTGGGTGTGCTACTAAGCGCAACTGCAGTTAGCAATCAGTGGAAAAGGATATGAGAACTAAATATGCAAAGTAAGCCAAGAAGAAATAGCTTAGCGGTAGAGTTGCCGGCTTAAGAGTAGGCAGGCAGGGTTCAAGCCCACACAGCAACCTTTTTTTTTTTTGTAAATAAGCACTAAACAAGCCCCTGACAGTATTGTCCAAATGTAAAAGTATACCCTTTTGTAAAATGGAATGAAATGGAGCATATATATTGAAGTAACACAATAACAAAAATAATTAGAAATGTACTGATAGCTAAACTGCTGTGAGACACAGTGCCCGTAGCTGCGTAGTGTTTAAAAAGCTGCAAACTGTATGCCCGTTGCCAAGCACCGGTTTAACAGGCTGAAACTGTTTGCAACTAGCTGTGCTCAGCTTAACATGTGTGTCACTAGCCAATTAAGGTTTATCCCAGCGCACACCGTTTGCGCGCCGCTCCCACAAGCTAACTGCCAGTGCGCATGCGTTAGCTCCGCGCAAACGACCGCAGACCTGCTTTTAAGTGCTTAAAAGTGCTTATGGCATGTTTGATTGACAGGTCCTCAACTCATTTCTGTCAGGAAAATTAAAAATCAGTGGTTAGATTCGAACCCACGATACCATGCACTAGAGTCAAGGTACTAAACCACTAAGCCATGACAGCAATACCTAGAAATGCAGAAATAGCATATATATGGGATAAAATACAGAATGGAGCATGATAAAGCATTTTCAGGGAAGTAGATACAATTCCAAAATGGCCAATCAGAGAAATGTGCGGGAAAAGCGGCATATATAAGCCCCATAGGTGGGAATACACACCATAACCGATTGTAGAACAGACCTGCAGTCAGAATGAGTGGAGTAGGTGAGGGACGTTGCTTTCGAGCACAGCGTTGGGGCGTTGAGGAGTCCAGATACATGGTCTGGCTCCTTGTCCATCATCACGAGGCCCAACTCATGCAGGGCCAGGTCTCATGGGGAGCGTACAGGGCGGAGGCATGGGACCAGTTGGCTCGTGATCTGACCAGTGCTACTGGCATTCCACGCACTGGTGAGCAGGTCCATCACAACCATGCGGACCTGAAGCGGTGTAAGCAAGACCAGTTGACCCAATGGATCCAGGAGGCCCGGGATATGCCCAACGCCCCACTACTGAGTAAGTTACATTTTACTCATGTATGTAAAGATTTCAACTAGCTGATACCATGGAGATGTGTAGTCCAATATTACTTCCTTTGTATTACAGCTGCAGGTGTCTGCTCTGCGAACCGTGAGACGCATGACCGTAGGCTGGCGCGGCTGTGCCACCATGCAGGTTAGTAACCCCATCTAGTACTTGTAAATAAATATTATAGTGTAGCATGTATCAGAACACTGCAGTGTATTGATTAAAAGTAATCTAATGTGCAAGCAAGAATTGAACGTTTGCAGGTATGGCTGCAACAAGTTCATCAGTATGCAAGTGTGACTGGAAAAATAATTTATAGAAATAAATAGTGCTGTAATACAGATGTCCCACCATTAATTAAATGTAGTATAACCTGCAGTAGTCTCCAGAGTACAGCTTCAGAATCTGAGGTAGTCACATGTGTGATTTATCCCCTGTTGAAATGCTGAATCATGATAGAAGTGAGGCTGTTGGAAAGTGTTTGAATCACCACAGGTCTAATATGTGAACAAAGCCTAGAAGTACCAACCTGAACTGTGAAGTTGCAGGATGTGTGAGAGTGACAGAAAGGGTCATGTATGAATAAATAAAGTAGTAATAACCCCTGAATATATTAGCCCCAGTGTGTTTCCACAGAACTAAATGCATGTGTGAAGTACAAATTAACATCCCAAACTGATTTCAGTGTGTCTGAATCTGGAATGTCAAGGCCAAAATCTGTATATGGTGATAACAGTAAACAATTTGCAGATAGAATGAATGATTATCTGACAGACTAAACAGCCATAGTTGTCCCCTGTCCTGTCATCAAAGTGTAGCAGGATGATGTATCTGATCAAATTAAACATAAGTAGGATATTGATGTGAAAAATAAAGTACAGGTCACCGCTGAATTATTCTTTGTAGAATCTCCTTTATTAAAAGTAAGCGCTTTCGGAATAATCCTTCATCAGACATAATACAAAGTAACAAAAGCAGCCATATTTAAAACACAGATCATCCAATCACTTACTCCTAAAAGCCCGCCTTTTTTGTAAAGCAGGTTTAATTGGTAAAACATCGTTAAGACCAGGTGGTCTATGTGCTCTTAAATCTACTATCCACTTGGTTTCAGCTAATGCTGTTCTGTGCTGAATGTCACCCCCCCCCCTCTCATTAGTGGCAATATTTACAATGCATCTGAACTTAAAAGTGTGTGTGGGATTAATCTCTATATGTCTGAATAAAGCATTGCTCGCTTGACATGTTCTAATATTACTAATATGCTGTAAAATCCGAACCTTCAGCATGTTGTTTGTCATACCTACATAAAAACTTTCACATTGTTCACAATTGGCCATATATACTAAGTGTTTTGTCCTGCAAGTAGCCCTCCCTTTAAATATAAAAATTTGTGTCTTATCAGGATGTTTATATTCAGTGTCACTATTAATATATTGACAAGCCTTGCAGTTGCCACAGGGATATGTGCCTGCTCTAATATCTATTGTAGGTCTCTTATTCAAATATGTCTCCTTACATAACAGGTCCTTGAGATTGTTGTTTCTCCTATAATTAAACATGGGACGTTCTGCCACTACGTCCTTAAGACTAATGTCACTTCTTAGGATATTCCAATTGTTCTGAACTATATTACATATGTCTTTAATATTACTACCATACGTTAAAAGTATTTTAGGTTGTTCCTTCCTGCTACTACATAATCCTGTATCTATTTGTCTACCAATAACAGGACCTTGCATCAATGGCCTATTCTTTGTCTTCCTATGTAATACATTGTTACTAACCACCTTACTAACCATGTTCCTCTCATAGCCCCTATCCAAAAAATGTCCACTCAGCCTAGAAAGTTCCTCATCACAATAAGTATCTTCAGAACATACCCTAGATATCCTACCCACTTGGCTCTTGACAATATTGGGAAAGATATGCCCCGGGTGCATGCTGTCATAGGATAACAATGCATTTTGCCAACATTGTTTCCTGTACAATTTCGAGGTGAGGGCTTTTAGGAGTAAGTGATTGGATGATCTGTGTTTTAAATATGGCTGCTTTTGTTACTTTGTATTATGTCTGATGAAGGATTATTCCGAAAGCGCTTACTTTTAATAAAGGAGATTCTACAAAGAATAATTCAGCGGTGACCTGTACTTTATTTTTCGTATTTATCTGGTTTGGTACAACAGGTCTTTAGCATAACTTGTTGTTTTTGCTTGTGCTCTACATATATTTTTTGGTAACGTTATGCCTGCTGAACATGCTGTAAACAACAAAGATGACAGCACCATCATTTCGTTTGATGCCCTTGGTGGCATTGTTTATGGTAAATCAGGAGGAAAGACAGATATCCTGGGTAACCCGCTCCTTGATTTGGGCTTTGGCGTCCAGAAGGAAGGATTACAAAACAGGAATATACCTGCAGCAGTAGAGAGAGCCTTTGAGGATTTATTAAAAGAGTGGAATTACAAGGCAGGTAAAATGCAACGCCTGCAATGGCAGGCATTTCATCTTGAAGCTTGTTTACAATATGGTATTGTCCCCAGGGGTATGAGAGTCCTGTGCATGCCAGCACAGGACGACAGATACCCAGACTTACTAGCACAGTGGCAGGCTCTTAACCTGCACACTAGTATGGAGTATATGAAGTTATTGATCAAGTTTTTTTCACCAGAATTGGCGGCTTTGAAGCAAGAAGTAACATCATTATTTTCGCGATTACAGACTGATTTTCCAGACAGCAAAAGTATAGAAAGAATTTCTACTGTCATGCTACAATTATCTAAAGAAGCTGATAAACTTAAAGATGTCAAATTAGGTAAAATCAGGAGGGACCACTCTGATTTTACCCATGGTAATATCTTTGTCTGGCCCAGATTCAGAGAACGAGAAACTGAAACAACCAGACGTCCCTCAGTGATGATGACAACACGTTCGGATGCTATACGAGCTACAGAGACGGGGTCAGCGGTACACACAGAGGCAAGCACAACGTTGGCCATCGATACAGTTGTCAATATACCGACATTGTCCACCTCGTTGAACCAAAATGGAGCCGATATGAGGAGCTCTACTGATAGTCCATTCCGTACTAACAGTAATTTTGGGGAAGGTACGATCAACATGCTTACAGGCAATGGGACAGCTACTACTACCCCCAGCAATAGCGATATCCTGGCTTCGCATTCCAACAGTGTTTCTCCAAACAGCGAAACACGTATTCCACAGCCGGAAGAACATATACGGATTCCAGGGGGCTTTTCTAGCTCCACAGTGGTGACAGCAAATGAGAGTATTCACCACAATGATACAGGGGCCCGGCCAAAAACATATGCAGGGGCTCTACATTTTTTGGGGAATCTACCGGCACCGGTGCGGAGGAAAGGAGCAGGCAAGAGGTCCCTAAGCGAGGACAGAAACGCAGACAAGCATCGGAGGACTCTACATTGACTAACAGTATGTCTGATGGCATTGTATATAATTTATCTCAATATGTGTTGAGTACTGATGAGCTAGAGATTTTAAACAAGGGCTTGATCTTTGTTCCTAGCAATAAGTGTGTATATAGCGATATTATATTTGACTTGATGTTGTTCTGTAGGAGCGTGATGTTAAAATTGATTTTTAATAACCAAACCCATGGAGCCATAGGTCCTAGGACCCCTAGCACATTTGCTCCCAATTTTACACCAACACTTAACTTGTTCATGAACGCTTGTGAGAATGACCTTTTCAAATATTTCGAGGAGAGAAGTGCTAATAGATATTATAATCTTACACCGACACAAAGGACTGCTTTACATGGCCTTATGGACAAGAAAGAAATCACCATTAAGATGGCTGATAAGGGGGGAGCCATCGTTGTATTAGATACATGTTGGTATGAAAGGAAATTGTTAGACACACTGACTTTAGATGGAGCATATGTACCCATCAACCCTTTACAAGTTAGAATGATTATAGATAATGTACATAGCCAGTTAAACAATTTATTAGAGAGGGGTTTGTTAGAACATGAAGTCTATGAGTTCCTCAAGGTAGATAAACCAGTTACGCCTGTATTCAAGGCCATGCCCAAAATACATAAATCATTGACAGACCCACCACTCAGACCCATTGTTTCGGGGAGAGGGTGGGTCACTGAGAATATTTCTATATGGTTGGAGTTTACACTTAAACCATATTTAGAACAGATAGATAACATTCTAAGAGACACAGGGCATTTCTTGGGGCTATTAGCTGCAGCCACCAAGCTCAAACATGGTGGATTATTGATGGCTACACTGGATGTCAACAGTTTGTTTACTGTTATTGAACAACAATATGGGATAACAGCAGTGGGTGAAGTAATAAGTAGATTGGGAGCAACTGAGCATAAGCGACAGGTTGTGGAGAATTTACTAGCTTTGGTATTGAACAACAATGTCTTTATAGGACCAGGGTCCATATACAAACAAGCACAGGGGGTAGCTATGGGCACCCCCTGTGCTAATACATATGCAAATTTGGTTATGTCCAAATGGGAAACCAAGGAAATTCTTAATAATCAGGAATGGAATAAGTACATAGTTTTGTATGTCAGATTTGTGGATGACGTTTTTATTTTGTGGGATGGGGACACTTCTACCTTTGAGAGCTTTTTAGCCTTTCTCCACACCACCACCACTTTTTTGACCTTTAGTGCCAAAACTTCTTTTACTCAGATAGAGTTCCTGGATGTTTGTGTGGAACAGAGTAACCTTGGTTTCACCTCGAAATTGTACAGGAAACAATGTTGGCAAAATGCATTGTTATCCTATGACAGCATGCACCCGAGGCATATCTTTCCCAATATTGTCAAGAGCCAAGTGGGTAGGATATCTAGGGTATGTTCTGAAGATACTTATTGTGATGAGGAACTTTCTAGGCTGAGTGGACATTTTTTGGATAGGGGCCATGAGAGGAACATGGTTAGTAAGGTGGTTAGTAACAATGTATTACATAGGAAGACAAAGAATAGGCCATGGATGCAAGGTCCTGTTATTGGTAGACAAATAGATACAGGATTATGTAGTAGCAGGAAGGAACAACCTAAAATACTTTTAACGTATGTTAGTAATATTAAAGACATATGTAATATAGTTCAGAACAATTGGAATATCCTAAGAAGTGACATTAGTCTTAAGGACGTAGTGGCAGAACGTCCCATGTTTAATTATAGGAGAAACAACAATCTCAAGGACCTGTTATGTAAGGAGACATATTTGAATAAGAGACCTACAATAGATATTAGAGCAGGCACATATCCCTGTGGCAACTGCAAGGCTTGTCAATATATTAATAGTGACACTGAATATAAACATCCTGATAAGACACAATTTTTTATATTTAAAGGGAGGGCTACTTGCAGGACAAAACACTTAGTATATATGGCCAGTTGTGAACAATGTGAAAGTTTTTATGTAGGTATGACAAACAACATGCTGAAGGTTCGGATTTTACAGCATATTAGTAATATTAGAACATGTCAAGCGAGCAATGCTTTATTCGGACATATAGAGATTAATCCCACACACACTTTTAAGTTCAGATGCATTGTAAATATTGCCACTAATGAGAGGGGGGGTGACATTCAGCACAGAACAGCATTAGCTGAATCCAAGTGGATAGTAGATTTAAGAGCACATAGACCACCTGGTCTTAACGATGTTTTACCAATTAAACCTGCTTTACAAAAAAGGCGGGCTTTTAGGAGTAAGTGATTGGATGATCTGTGTTTTAAATATGGCTGCTTTTGTTACTTTGTATTATGTCTGATGAAGGATTATTCCGAAAGCGCTTACTTTTAATAAAGGAGATTCTACAAAGAATAATTCAGCAGTGACTTGTACTTTATTTTTCGTATTTATCTGGTTTGGTACAACAGGTCTTTAGCATAACTTGTTATTTTTTGCTTGTGCTCTTAGGATAGTGATGTATTTGTAACAGGTGTAGCATGACAGTCAAATAAAAATCATTTTGAAACATCAGCCTCAACTTAATTGTGTACCTATTACAAATGTATATCAATGTGTAACTTATGAATGTGTCATCACTTTCTATCTCCACCCAACCCTATAATTCCATATAACAACACCCAATAAATATTGGTATGTAAACATTTCATTAACCATGGACATTTGTCCGTTTCAAAAATATATGCATGTCTGTTCGTGCATGTGCCCTGTTCATACCTGCAAATCTGATGGCCTGTTGCCATTAATCAACCCTGCATGTTGTTTGATTGTGTATTTCCATTCAAATAATGCATGTGATATTGATATGCCCCTTGTTCAATGGTGTTAATATCTGGGTGTTTGTTTAATGGGAATACCAATGCATGCTGTTACAACTAATCTGAATGGAATAATATGCCACTAACCCAAACTAACATAACTACTCACAAACCTAGAACGCTTGGGAAGGCAGGTCCCAGCGGACTCACCTCTCCCACCTCAGCTGGTGACTGCACCTGGCACTAGTGCCCAGGCCGGACCCTCCTCCAGTGGCCCTGTGCCACCTTCGGGTGGAAGCGCTGCAGGGGATGGGGCCCGTCCCCCCTCTGCAAGCATGGCCGGAGGAGTTTGTCCACTCACCCTCCAAGGTGTCCGGTCTGTGGTGCGAAGGGAGATCCAAGACTCCGTTCTTGGGCCCCTATGCCAGCTCGAGGCTCATGTGGCACAGCTAACGGCCCCGGCCGTTGCCCCGCCTACACAGCCCCCAGCACAGCCCCATCCTGGGCTGTGAAGGAACAGTGGCAACTGCCTATGGGTGGGGATATAAGTTCCACTGTTGCCATCTGTGGGCTCATGCGTCTTGAATATCCCAACCTCCGTCCCCATCAATTGTGTACCCCCCCATGTGTGTCATACACCGCCCCTGTATGCGTCTGTCTTGTCTGTTAACCTACCCAACCTACCTCCCCAGCTATACCGACTTCCTTCACCTGACACATCACTCTCCCCTGAAAAAAAAAAAAAATGGCACTCTGTACCCACAAAAAATTTACGCCCCATACATAGCTGTCCATGTCGCACACATGTCCGCTTGACATTGAAACTGTTAATTACAATTGGCTCTACAACAAACATTAATGTTGTCCTGACACCTCTCTCAGGGGTGGAAGGTTTCAAATGTCTCACCAAAATACATGGAAATGCACAGCTGTTGCTGCTAAAGACATGGGCATCTATGGGCCTTACCTACATCCCTCCTGCAAATCCCACGCTTGTTTCCCTACTGTCTTACCCTCTTTGTGACCCCTTTTTCACCACTTTCCTGTCACCCTTTTTTCTTTTCCTTCAAAGAAATTAGCTGGTGTCGCTTGTGTGTCGGAGCTCACCGCCAGTCTTGCGTGAGCTCAGCAAACGAGCACAGACCTGGTTTTAAGTGCTTAAAAGTGCCTTTATGGCACTTTGATTGACAGGTCCTGTACTCATTTTGAAAGTCTGGAAAGAAAAATAAATTCCTACTGCCAGTCTCGAACCCAGGACCTTGGTAACATTAGTCTGTATGACCTACCACTAAGCCATGACTGCCATACAAGAACATAGTGCTAAAATAAATATAACATGTAATAGTAGGAATCAATATAAAGGCAATATAAGAGGTGTACTACCCAATACATCTCAGGTAGAGTTTTAATGTCCGAATTACTGGATTCCCACACTAGTTCAGTGTTAACAGAAACAGCCCTACTAATTGTTCACTTGTACATAATAATGTAAGGTAATGTACACATAAGAAGATATGTAAATGTACACATACATATATATAAATATATAGTAATACATAGAAATATAGTCGTAGGTGTCAATATCAATACACACTCACTACAGGAGACAGTGAAGATAAACGCAGCAGCCAGAATCTGCAACACAGCCTGACCCCTCTGAGACCCACTAACCCTTTTAACTGCTTAAAGGTGGCTTTAGCACGTTGATTGACAGGTCCTGTACTCATTTTGAAGGTTTGGAAAGAAAAATAAATTTCCACTGCCCATCTCAAACCCAGGACCTTGGTAACATTAGTCTGTATGACCTACCACTAAGCCATGACTACCACATGAGATCATCGTGCTAAAATAAATATAACATGTAATAGTAGGAATCAATATAAAGGCAATATAGGAGGTGTACTACCCAATGCATTTCAGGTAGAGTTTTAATGTCCGAATTACTGGATTCCCACACTAGTTCAGTGTTAACAGAAACAGCCCTACTAATTGTTCGCTTGTACATAATAATGTAAGGTAATGTACACATAAGAAGGTATGTAAATGTACACATACATATATATAAATATATAGTAATACATATGAAATATAGTCGTAGCTGTCAGTATCCATACACACTCACTACAGGAGACAGTGAAGATAAATGCAGCAGTCAGAATCTGCAACACAGCCTGACTCCTGTGAGACCTACTAACCCCTTAACTGCTGGAAGGTGCCTCCAGCACTTTGATTGATAGACCCTGTACACAATTTGAAAGCAAAATACAAGCATACTAGTAGGCCTTACCACAAGACCATTGTAACACTAGTCTGTATGACCTACCAGCAAGACATGACTCTCATACAGGAATATAGTGCTAAATAAGTGGAACATGTAATAGTAGGAATGAAGATAAAGGCAATATAGGATGTGTACTACCCAAAGCATGTCAGGCAGACCTTCACTGTCCCAATTACCAGACTCCCATACTAGTGTGTGTTAACAGAAACAGCCCTGAAAATTGTTAGCTTGTACCCAATATTGTCAGCTAATGTACATATATGACAGTATGCATATGTACACATATGTATATATACCAATACATAATAAATATAGTTGTGGGTGTCAGTATGCATACACACTCACTACAGGGAACAGGTGGGAGAAATGCAGCAACCTGAATTCACAACACAGCATGAAGCATGAGAGATGTACTAACCTTCACACTCACAGAACATTTTCCAACAGCATACCAGCATGGTCCACGCACTTACAATCTGAAAGGGCAACGCCTATCTCACATACCTTTTTATAGCACTGTCCTGAAATCACAGTGAGACATGCAATCAGTACACAACTGGCTGTATGCAATTAGCCAATGCTGCCTTACAATTGGTGCAGAGGCCATCACATGGGCCTATGCAGATACCTACAAAAGCATTCAGTACCCACACTCCACACATGCAATACAATCATTGCACAAACCTGAGAAAAAGAGAGATAGAGAGAAACAGAAATACGAAAATAAACAGACTGACAAGAGCAAAACCAGCAGCAGCAGCAGAAAACTGCAAGCAGCAAGCAGCATCACTGATACAGCAACAGCTGCCACAAAGACAGGTAATGCAAAGTAGCAGGTTAATACTGTGTTTACTGTGACACCTCCAAATGTATCATAGTTCACTATCTATAGGTATGTCCATGAGATAGGTTGTGTGTACATAGTCCTGAAATATAAACATATGTAATATTGCTGTACATGTTGCCCATACTTAAAACTTCCATAGCTTAGAACACAAGGCCAGTTGTGCATATGATGCAGTAGTTACCAGGGTCAGTAGAGGTTACTCCTCATTAGTGTGGGACCACTGTGTATGTATGGCACTGTTCAGGTACATATCCCGTAGTATGGCCAGGGATTAATATCAGTCTGTCATGTGGTGCTATGTCCTCCAGGGGTGAATGTAGCACACGTCTAGGGATACCATTTCGTAACAGTCATGCGATGTGTTCTGCAATGATGAGGGTGGCTCTCACCTGGACATGTGAGAGGATAGGGAGGTTACAGTCATCTGGGATAACTAATACCACATGTGTAGGAGAATGGGGGGGGGTACCTGCACCTAAACTGTCTGCAACAATGTTGCCAATATCTGTGCATTTGGTGAATGTGAAGCATCTTAACACTGCTGACCACAGATGCCTTGCCATCATGTGAATCTGCCCTGTGCTGCAGTAGCCTCCTACTATTGTTATACAATATGCCTGTATCTGTAGTCCACTGGACAGGATTAATAAGTGGTGTGCAGTTGTTCTGGGTTAGATATGTGTGTGCACAGTACATGCAGTATCTTGGGATGTCTGTGGTAAGCATATGCAAAGGTGCCAGCGGTGTGTGTTGTGGCTTCCACTGGCCCAATGGGCTGCATGGATAGCATCACTGTCATAACTAGTGAATAACTGTGTAATTACATGCATACATAGCAAGGTAGTGTACTGTGCTTGTGGTGTTGTTCGGATATGTATATCCAGGCTGAGTAATGTGTGTCCACATCACAGGGTTGGATGGCAACACACATCCAGTATGTAGGGATGAACACCCAGAGTGTGTCAGATGTGTCGCCTGTGCAGAAATATCCGGCCATTACCTGTGCATCCCCCACAACACACACACATGCAACATATGGCAGAAGTACTATAGCAGTACACACATGTTCATAGGTTCATACTAGGCTATTTGCCCTAGGACATTGGTAAGCCTAGTAGAATGTGTTTGTCTTTTGCCACCCAATTACAAGTTATGCTGCTATGCCCTTGTCCGACGTTAGTATACTGTGCCTCTGTCTAACAGTGACATAGAAGTGATACCTGGGGTACAACTATGATCTCCATCCACTCATCCAGATTCCTGTGGAAGAGAGTCAATGAGGGACTCTGCCTAACCTGTAGTGTGAGCTCATTACAGAGTGAAGGGAGCCTCGGTTAGGAATATGCCACTCCAGCATGTCCATGTATGTCAGTGCTGAGGTCCAGGTCTCCTGAGCATGTGGCTGTATGGGACTCTGATTGCCTGAGGTGCAGCATGTTCATTACTGCTGGGTAGGACATGGCTGTATATGGCACGCACAGATTGCCTCTGAACAGGCAGTATGCCACTGAGTCCAGTTGGATTTCCTTTACCTGGGCAGCATATGACATCTGTATGAGCCATTGCATCCCCTTGATGAGGTACTGTTGTCCTGTACCAGTTGCTGTAGGTGTCTGGGTAGGTACATCCCAAAAGGTGCATTGTACGCAATTATAGGCCTGATGATGGATGAGTAAAGAGGCACAATGACCTCCCCTGCCATACATGTGAATCCCTCATGATTAGCTGGGCTATATAACATGTCTTTCAATCCACGTTGGCCATGTGGTTGACAAATGACAGACCGCTACCATGTTTCTTGCCCAGGTCCCCAACTACGTCTTCTGTACTCAATGGCCTAACACCTATGTTGTACTTTGCCACCAATGTGGAGGCATAGGAATCTGCATTGAATACTGATACTCCCCCTCCCTTGTTCAAGTGTTGAGGCCGACAAGAATGGTAACAGCTATAACTTGGTAGTACTGGTGTGCTCCTGTGAAACCTGAAACAGGTTCATGTTACTGCACAGATATCGATGTCCAGAATGCTAAGTAGGGTTTTGAGTGCGTGCATCCTGAGGTCTAGACTTCCGGTGTTGAGTAGCATCACTCTTACTTCCTCATCCTTTGTGATACAAATGGATGTGGGTTTGCTTATGAGCCTTGTCCAATACAGGCACTATGGGTGTAGCAAGAGGCTCCGCCAAATTCCAATAGGACAGGGGTGACAGGTGCAAGCTGTCCCTAGCAAAGCATACCACCCCAAGATGGCAGGCATTGGCACACCTGTGAATGACACCAGTATGTCAGTCAATTGATGGAAGGGATCATCGTGCCTTGATATTGTGGCATTGTTCTTGGTGAGGGTAGGGTGCTACTCAAGGTCAGGGTCAAACTGTCTTGGGCTACGTGCTCAGAGAGCTCTGTACTGTCTCATGTCATGTAGTCCAGGGAGGTATGTGTCAGGTCATTCACACCAGCATGGACATTGACTGAGTCATACCTGTACTTGCCTTGGGGTTACCTGAGTGTTTGTGTTATGTGGCAGGTCATAGTGCCCGACAGGCTGCACACTGTTACCCTCACCTCGTTAAGCCTGGTGAACATGATGTTAGTGTGCCTGATGATAGAGGCACCTAGTACAGGTGTATGAGGTGTGTTGTGTACTGTTAATGGCTGTGAGTGTTCAGCACATTGGCTTTGTGTGATATGTGTTGCACGTGTTCGTTTCCGTGGTAGTGGTTGCCTGAGTGTCTACTTAGGAGGTCTCTGCTGCGTAGGCAGACCTGTAGTCCGAGCCTACAAGTATGTTCATGTGTGATCATGTGTTAGTTCTGCTGTCGTGGTAGGTCTATGTGAGACTGGAAGTGTAGTGAGTGTGGTTTCCCTCGCCACCTGACTGGTTATGGCGGTATTGAGTAGACAGAGCCTAGCCTCCAGTTTGGTATATGGTTGCATCACTCACATGAGTTTGAATTTGTTGTTAGGAGGAGGGGTTGTCTGTGTACATGCAGCTGTTCTAACATTGTCTCTGGAGTACCACACTCACCAGCTGGACTGGGGAGGGAACTGACAACTGACCTCTGGACATGCTAGAATACTATTGTGAATTCTAATAATTGAAAACAAGGTCCAGTGGGGAGTGAGGGTGTACTGATATTACCTACAACTGCTGACTGATATAAAAGCGTCAGTGAGCAAGTGCCAGGTAACCTAAGTGCAATGTGTCACAATTAAGTAAATGCAACAATGACAAGCAGTCACTTGCTGTCATGTGTAACATGGAGGTACGTACAGTAAGCAATGCAGATATCAGTAGTGAGTCACAGACGTGTTGAGAAGCTGTGTATTATGTGGAAGTAGCATACCAGTGAAATAACAAGCTAACAAATAACAAGCATATAAACAAAGGTAGATCCAGGAGGCCTGGATGTAGTGTTTGCTACAGCAAACAAGGTGTAGCAATGTCAGTAAGTTACAGCTCAGATATGCAGGCACTATAAACCTGAAACCAGATGTCCCCAGCTATGAATGGCAGAGTACAGCCTATTGTCACACACGAGTGCAGACCACAAACCTTGTTAATGTTAAATAACTGGCCTGAAGGCCAACTGCCTATACCAGAACTAATACACTTGTACACTGGGCCCTCAATCAGCAGTTCCCAACTTCAATGGATGAAAGATATGTGTCCTGCCACCACAGTGCTAGCCACAAACCTCCCTAATGTAAAACAACTGGCCTGAAGGCCAAGTGCTTAGTCAAAATGACTTAGAATGATAGCTACACTGTAATCAAGTTACAACCAAGCAGTAATAAGTACAATTTAATACTCCCCGTATAGAATGTGTACCATGTATTGCTGAGATACTATGCTGATAACCTGTTTGTGTACCTTTCCAGATCAACATGGCTCCAAAAAGGAACCCAGCATATTCTGCTGCAGAGGATGACGTGATTCACCAGAGCCTGGTGCGTGAATATGCCATCCTGTTCTCACGCACCACCCAGAATCAGCAGGAGAGGTCTGCACTGTGGCAAAACCTACTTAGCAGGACAAATGATGTTGGCATGCATAATAGGACATATGAGCAGGTGAGACATCACTGCAGTGATTTGATTAGAAATGTCTGCCAGCGTGCTGCAGATATCCGCAGGCAACGGGTTGCCACAGGTGGGGGGGTGGCCACACATCCCCCCCTCACCAGACAGGAGGGGCTACTGCTAAGTGTTGTGGGTCCAGCCCCAGAACAACAACAGCAACAGTCATGCATCATGATGGAGGTTGGATCCACACAACAGCAAGACACTGAGCGTGCAGGTAAGATGCCATATTTATTTATTGTTATTACTTTTACATTTGTTGACCAAGATAGTCTAGCTGGATATATGTCCACTTTCAGTAGAGGCCTGGGGAGAAAAGCTCCACACATAACATAATAAAGGCAGACAGACAAGTTGTTAATACAGACAGCCAACAGAATAGAAATATACACCAGCCTGTTAATTAAATCAACATACATTTAAGGAACTCAAACAGTTTAGAATCATACACAATGTACTGTCAGTTTCAAAGCAATTCTACCTAAAGCATAACGGTTATGCAATAAGACAAAAGCCATATAGATAATACTTAGGGCTCAGAAGGGTAGAGAAGTAGAAGGAGTATGAAAGATAAAATAATAGGGAAGAGGCAGGAGTCAAGAAGGGAAGTGAGGAAAAGAAGGAAGACAGTCAAGAGGAGGTGGGAGGGATGGGAGAAGTAGGTCAGAGCATAGAAGGACATCAAGGTGAAAGAAACAGGGTAGAAGCTAGTTTTTATGCACAATGAGGGGTTAAAGGTAAAGAGAGGGTGGGGAGAGGGACGTTAGCCTGGAGTCCAACAAGAACAAAGCCAGTGGTTTTGGAAGTACAGTTTGAGTTGTCGTTTGAAGAGAGGTAAGGGTGAGATTAGAGTTAACTCCTGGTATGTACATATGACTGTTCTGTACACTGTTACTTCATGCACGCATAAGGTGTGCATGTGGTATGTATATGTCATCATGATATGTAATTGTGCATGTGTGATACAGACATTATGAGCAGCTGATGTGTATAAGGGAACTAGTGTACTACTGTACTGTATCATGTGCAAAACAAATGGCACACTTGTGCCCACTGACATTACTCTCTTCACACTTCCAGGTCCCTCCCATCTAGCAACGAGGCAGGCCATACATGCTGGTGAGTGTTTTAAACATTACCTGAAAAACAATTTATAATACTAGTAAGAGTAGTGTAACGCTGTAATAGACATGCTGGTGAGTGTGTTAATAATAACTGTAATACCCAGTTGTACTAAATTAAGAGTAGTGTAACACGGTACTGATGTGTGTGTTTACTGTGGGGTGTGCATGTGTGCGAGTGTGCCTGTGCCCATGTGTGCATGTGTGTTAGTGTCCATGAGTGCATGTGTCCATTTCTGAATGTGTGCATTAGTATTGAAGTGCATCTCTGTCAAATATGTGTTGGGACTGTAATCTGTGTTCCCTGTTTTCCTCCCATAGGTTCTGGTGCTGCTCTGGTGACCTGCAGCAGGGAACCTGAATCTTGTGCCCCAGGTACTGATGATGATGAAATGTCTGTAATGGTGCAGGAAGGTGTGTCTGGGTCCACCATTGGTCAGCCAATTGACAGTACACAGCTGTCAACCCCGTCAATGCGCACAGTCATCCTGCCATTACATCCTTTGTCACCATTGTCCCTAGGTGATGGACAGTCTGCAGTGGGCATAGATCAGGGTAATGTGGTACCTGTGGTACATGCATCCCCACAAGGCAGCCATGAGCAGGGTCCTCCAATGGTACCACACAGACAGTCGCCCATGGGTTCTCGTGGGGGCATCCGTGGCCATACTGCCTCTGGCCGACGTGCCCAAGGAGGTATGTCAACCTCCACTATGTTTCAAACTGTCATACAGGCACAGGCACGTATGGAAAGGTACACCAGACAGGGTCTGAGGGAGCTGAGAGCATGTCACACAGCCATGACAGATGGCATGCGTGACATTGCGAATGCTATCCGTAACTTCACAGATGTTGTTGACAGACGTTGTGGGGGCATAGAACAGCTGCTCCACAACCAGATGTCCATGGGCCAGGGCGATGGTGTGCGTTTGCGATGTCGACATGGCCGTATGCCAGCAAAAGCACCAGCTGGCAGTGGCCGCGGACGACAACAGGCCCACTCACGCACCTCAAGTGCCAGCACCAGCCCCAGTAATGCTGGGTCTGTGCTGTCATCAGGATGCCCCAGGAGACCACGTGCACGTGGCTCTGGACAGTCCCAACAGGGAACTGTGTCCAGTCAGCACACCCCTGCTTCTGACGACAGTACCCAGTCTGGGTTAGTACCGGATACGGCCCGTAGCACCCCTGCCAGGCACAGGTACCGTGTCCGTGCCCACAGACACTGATCTGGATGACCTGACAGGTGCAGTCTGTGGCTGTCCACAAAACCCTGTACATGGCAGCCATTATGTGGGACTGTGTGCGTGCTTACACACATGCAGAAACCTAACACCTAGGGCAAACACATACACACACACACTGCACCAACACTGGTCCACCCTGTACTGCTGCCCCTCACAAACACACATACACACACATGTCAATTGGTGTCACCAGTGGCTGGCTTGGGCATACCTAACCCACACCCTGTGCATATGATGACACTGTGCCACCTCCTGCATACTACAACATTGGTGCAGGAAAAGGTATACACGTTGCTGATGCACAGGGTGACTACATAGATGTGTATAAGTAGTAACATGTTTGTAACTGTTCACTGTTCCAGTATGATTGTGTGTATATCCCAGCAGTCCTGCTGCAGTAACTGTATGAATGTCCTCAATTGTTATCTGCACCCATACTACTTACCAAAGTGTACCAGCTGCACACCATCACATGCTAACATTGACCATGGGAATGCGCATCATGTGCTGTTATGTAGATTCAGCTATATGTATCCGTTCTGTCACACATGCATTTATACACACCCTGCTACCCACACACATGCACACGCTCACCTGCCATTCCCATTATTTATTACCCTGCATGAGTAGCTGTCGATACATGACAGGTACACATTTGAAAAGTGCACTATGTTGTTTACTACTCACTTCCTCTTCTCTACCTGTACATTCAGGGTGCAGGCAACCTCATCAGTTCAAAGATGTAATGTGCATCAGGTACTGTGGTACCCTGATTGCCACATCAAACATGTTTCCCATACGGAAATGCACACACAGACACATCCCACATCCACACACTTGCCACATTCAGGCTTCAAAACACTATCTAGGTATATTCTGGTACATGTGCGTGTTACAGTAGCATGTAACACTATACTGAGTACTGGCAGTTGTCTGTTGTCATGTTGTTTGTATAGAATAAAAGAATTGTTTGATTACCCTACTTCGTTTTGTGGACATTACTTGAAGAAGTGTTACCTTACATGTGTTATTGGTACCACCACCTTCTCTTTTGTAGTTTTGTTTGTATAGGGTGCTGTCAACATCACTGCTTGTTAAGGGTAATGAGCACCCTGCAGTGCATAGCCCCATGTGGCAAAAGCCACATCCCACCCCCATCATTGTGCACACACACTAACCCCACCCACAGTGAAACACATACGTTCCATTTGCAAGATTCAAACCCATACCTAACTGTGTTATGTCAGTAGAAACAGACACATTAGCAGAGTGTGCTATATGCAGTAGTTGTGGAAATCCTTTCTAATGCTGTACTTAGAGGGTGCTGACATCATCTGTGTGTAGGAGGAGGGATGTGCACCCTGTAGTGTGTTCTCCCAGTTGGCAAAAGGCACTTATCCCTCCCAGCATAGTGCACACACATAAACCCCACTCATACTGACACACATACATTCCCTTTGCAGGATTCAAACCCCTACCTAGCTATGTTATGACACTGGAGAAAGACGCATTAGCAGACTGCGCTATGCGAATTACTGGAGAACTTTAATACAGGTGATATAGTTATAGAGTCCTGACATCATCAGTGTTTCAAAAGGGGGATCTGCATCCTGTACTGTACTGTCACAGCTGCTAATAGGGGCATTTCCCACACACACATCAATGTGTTCGAGGTTTGCATATGTGGGGGATCCAGTACTCCAGTGTGATTTGTATATGGTTTGATTGCAACAATGAGGGATATACTCCCAGTGGTGAGCATTTTGTACTCATGTTTGTGATGATCAGGTCTAGTATATCTGCCCCTCTTGTGGGAAGGTTGGTTACCTGTTCCATAGCTAAAGAATGTCTGATCTATGGGAACCCTAGAGCTTGGGTATTGTGGCTTGTGTAATGTTCACAGTCGTTTGGGTAGCTGATGTCACTCAGTATGATGGTGTTTGCAGAGAAATCTATACTCTCCTGTGTCAGCATGAAGGCTGTGTGGGAGTCCAGAGTTTGAGAGGGTGCTGTAAGAGCTCCTCTGTGTCTCTTTCCATGTGGTCCAGGGAGGTACGTCTCAGGTTGTTTGCACCAGCATGGACAATGACTGCCTCATAGTTGTACTTGCTGTGGAGTGACCTGTGTGCCTGTGTTATGTGGCACATTCTATCACCCGACAGGTAGCTAAATGTGACCCTCACCTTGCTCTATCTGGGGGGCAGCACATCTGTCAACAGCTCATGTCAAGCAAGTTCACACCCCTCATAAATGATGTGGAAACCTTCAAAGGCCCCAGGCCTGTTGAAAATATGGACCGGACTGCAGATACCTGTATAAAGGCATTCTATGGACACATTCAGGAATGCATGGATCATGACACCACATATGAAAGCATGACCCAATTCTCCAAAGGCAGATGTCCTGGGTGCCGGACACCAGCCATAAACACACTATACAATAGAAGGATGACGCCACTACATGATACAACAACCTCCCAAAATGTGAAGGCACCACAGATGAGTATTGGAAGACAACTACAGGCACCCATACGATTGTCTAAGGCCATCTTTGAGAGAAGATTCCACAAGGCACTGAGGATAATCACAAGGCTGTCTGTAGTTATGTTAGGAACCTGGGTGGTACTACCCAGATATGCTCAGAGGTAATCCAAGATGTCACACAAAATACAAAACACACACACATTGCCATCATCCTAGTGGACAGGTTCACTGCTGCCTTCTCCCCCCACCACACCGAAAGGGCAAATATGTCTCATGACAGAGTGCTGCCCCCTGACATCACAGATGCTCAGGTAAGAGATGCCCTTCCCAAAGCAATAAACACTGCATCAATGGGACCAGACAGTGTCCCAGGCTGTGTCCTACATGAACCACAAGAAGAGATACACCCAGACATAACACCACTGCTCAATCTCAGACTTACTACACGATATGTGGCCAGAGAGTGGCGTACAGCAACAGTGGTCCCTCTACATTCAGGTGGTGCCTTCACGGATCCTGGACACTATTCTCCCCATATGTCTGACTAGCTTTGTCTGCAAAGCTATGGCAAGGATCATCATGAACCTCACATATCTAGATATTGTGTACCTACAGACGTGTCACCATACACAATTTGGCTTTGTTAATGGCAGATCCTGCCTCTCAACCCTGTTTGATTTCTTTGAAACAGTCACCAAGGCCACTGTCAAGGGGAAGGAGGTCTACACAGCCTACCTGGACCTTGCATAAGCCTTTGATACAATACCCCACTTGTGCATTATAGGGAAGCTCACCAGTGTACATATTAACCCCTATGTCACTATGGTTTTTGCACACTGGCTCAAGGCAAAACACACATGGCTAGACTTGCTGGAGCCATGTCAGCCTCCAACCTGGTACAAGTGGTATCCCACAAGGCTCAGCCCTGGGAGCTGTCATGTTCATTATATATTTACCATAGGTACAGGCCAACATGGAAGTAATGTGGCTGAGCAAGTCGCAGGTGACTGCAAACTCTACTCGGTGGCATACTGCCTCTTCATAGGCAATCTGTGCCTGACATATAAAGCCATGTCAAACCCTCACTTAATGGCCATGCTGCACCTCAGAATATCCAGATCCCATCAGGATACACGCTGGAAAGACTTGAACCTCAGGAGTGATATACATAGGACATGCTGGAGGGGCACATTCACAACTCTGGAGGCTCCCTTCATTCTTGAATATTATCCCAATAGAGGTTAGGCAGACTGACTCAGTGACTGTCTTCAAGAGTGATATTAATGACTGGATGTGACATTGTAGGGTTACCCTGGGTATCACTTATGTGTCACTGTGAGACAGAGGCACAGTATACTAACCTTGGAAAAGGGCATAGCAAGACAGATTTACAATGCATGTTGAAAGCCACACACATTCTAGCTAGGTGGATACATGCCCTGGGCAGACATCCCTGTATGAACCTATGGACCTATGTATCTTGATCACCATTGGCCCTATGTGCTGTTAATCACCAATGCAATCTCAATACTATGGTAGCATGTGCAAAGGTCAGTTGTCAGTCACCTCTATGGTACAGTTGTGGGATATGTGTGTCATGTAGTAATGTCACAGCTGCCACATGTACACAGTCAACCCTATCCCCTACCCATGGATGTACAACACATGTATGAGATGGAAACACATGGCCAAACTGTGGACTAAGCACTCTGAACCCAGTACTGGCATAACCTGTCTGGTGGCATGAAATACTACAGTGACAGCAATACCAATCTGATGTGGACCTACACGAACAGCAATACAAGCATGGAAACACACCGGGTCAGGTGTGGAGCCTAAGGATAGCATCCTGCATGACTGGGAGACATCTCTGCAGCTGGCACACAGGCATACATTAGGCCTGCACACAGCACACATAACACATAGCACACAAATCCTGTGTGTCAAACAAGCACAGTCTTTACAGCTATACAACACTACTGCCGCAGTTGTGTTAGGTACCTTTATTGTCCAGTACAGCGAGAACATCCTCACCAGGATGGACAATGTGTAGGTCACAGTGATATGCTCATGGGGCACTGTGGTCCACCACATAACACAGACATACAGGTCAGTCAGATGCATGGACACATATGACTCAGTCATTGTCCATGCCACCACAGCTGATGTGGGATGTCCCTCACTGGGATACATGATAGGGAACATGGAAAGGATCACTGAGCAAGTGACACAGGCTGGTAGACCCCTGACCTTGGTTGGCATCAGACCCTCACCAGGGATTCTGACATATTACTGAATGCTAATGAATTAGTGTAGCTACAACACCCTGGCTGAACGGTTCTTAGCATGCTGTCACTGAATTGCTGTGGAATAACGTCTTACCACTCCCACAACAGGTGAAAACATGCAGCACCTGTACATCAACAACATGTAGACTATATGCCCCAGACCAGGTGTGTATCCCTCACTACTAGGCTGATAGCATCTACATCTCACACTGTATATACACATCCCACATGCAGCACCTGCACAGAAGACCACAGTCATAATACATACTTACCCCCCCCCTTTACACACACTTGCTGGATTCAAACCCCTACTTAACTATGTTATGACACTAGAGATGGACGCATTAGCACAGCGTGCTATTCACGTTACTGGGAGATTTCCTTTCACATGATATACTTATAGGGTGCTGACATCATCAGAGTTTAGAAAGTGGAATGAGCATCCTGTGGTGTGTTTTCCCAGTTGCCAAAAGGGACGTTTTTTTCATACACACTTACACCCCTTCACACATACTTGCTGGATTCAAACCCCTACCTAACTATGTTATGACACTAAAGATGGATGCATTAGCGCAGCACGCTATTCGCATCACTGTGAGATTTCCTTTCACATGATATACTTATAGGGTGCTGACATCATCAGAGTTTAGAAAGTGGAATGAGCGTCCTGTGGTGTGTTTTCCCAGTTGCCAAAAGGGATGTTCTTTTCATACACACTTACACACACACTTACCCCCCTTCACACACACTTGCCACTTGCTGGATTCAAACCCCTACCTAACTATGTTATGACACTAGAGACAGACACATTAGCAGAGTGCACTATTCGGATTACTGAGAGATTCCTTTTCTCCTGATATACTTATAGGGTGCTTACATGATCAGTGTCTAGAAAGGGGAATGAGCATCCTCTGGTGTGTTTTCACAGTTGCTAGGAGTAACATTTGGACCAAGTGTGTGAGCATGCCCAGTTCAGCCTTCCCATGGCATGTTGTGTGAAAGATGTCTCATTTATCTAAGTGTGTGAGCATGCCCAGTGTGGGCTTTCCATATGTTGAACTCTGCAGCACATCACATTTGTGGATGAGTGTGACCTTCAACAAATACCTCCAGTTTATGGTTGTGTGTTCTGTGCCATGTTGTGTAGTTACTGTCCAAATGCTTTTTGTGTGAACACAACAGGGAGTATACTGTGCCTTCAGGTTTTGCATGGGATACTTTGCCCACAATTGTCAACATCCATTCATACTGACCTAACACTGTAGTACTGTATAGTGTAGTGGTTCAGTACTTTCACTGTGGTGGTCAGTATCCTGGGCTTTAGTCCTATCACTGCTTTACATTTCCATAGTGTGCACAACAGCCTGGTTAGGGTCCAGTTGTGCACATCTGCACAAAGGCGGTGCCTCTACAGACCATGGTAATTACTGCCCCATAAGCTTAACAAGTCTAGTCTGCAAAGCTATGGAGAGGATCATAATTGAGCTCATAAACAAAGATATGGGGGACATGCAAACATTGTACCCATCCCATTTTGGCTTGGTCAAGGGCAGATCATGCCTTTTGTACTGGGTTGACATCTTCAAAACGGTCACTTAGGCAATTGTTGGGGAAAGGCAGTCCATACAGCCTACCTTGGCCTTGCAAACACTTTCAACACAATACCCCACTCAGGTCTTGTGGAAAACCCTAACAACTGAAATGTAAACCCATATGTCACAAGATGGGTTGCAAACTGGCTTAAGGACGGGACCCACAGGGTTAGAGTTGCTGGCACTATGTTAGACTCCAGGCTGGTCACAGGTGGTGTCACACAGGGCTCAGTCCTTGGCCCCCTATTGTTTGTCATGTACTTCCCAGAAGTACAGGCTAACATGGGAGGACTTTGGCTAACAATGTTTGCAGATGACTGCACACTGGGCGCCATAGTGGACAGTGCATCAGACATGGATATCCTTCAGAAGGGACTCACCGTAACTGATAGCTGGTGCCAGAGCCATGGCCTGAAGTCAAAGTGCACAACATGTGTAGACATACCCTTCAGGAAAGGCAAGGTAACCCCAAGCTACCATATAGGTGGCAATCCTCTAAGCACAGAGGAGGTTATCATGGACCTGGGGACCCAGGTTGACAGTCGCCGTTCTTCTTGACACTCACATTGCTAAAGTGGCTAGAAAGACCTTCTACATTGCCCACCTGATCAGGATGGGATTCACATCCAGATCTAGTGGGTCACTGTTCCCCTGTACTCTTCACTTATCAGACCGATGATCAAGTAGAATGCCCTATTCTGGATGTATCTCACCCAACATCTGCAGCAATTGGAGACACCCTGAATGTCCCCCACCTAAAGGATCAAGGAACCCCAACAGCTGTCATATGCTGCCAGATTGAAGACACTCCCACTCTATTCACTCACATACCGTCTGCTTAGAGGTGATATGTGCCTGACATGCAAGGCCATGTCCAAACAGGGATTAATGGACATGCTCCACCTCAGAATCGGCAGATCCACCTGAACCACTAGTGCAAGTGACTTACACCTTAGCAGGGATGTACGTTGGACATGTTGGAGGGATGGAGTTATCACCCGGAGACTCCCTATGCTGTGGAATACAATCCCAGTCCATGTGAGGCAGAGCACCTTGCTGGCTGTGTTCAAGAGGTATCTTGACCTGTGGATGGAAGGTCATACGTTTAACCCGGAGATCGTCACTGTGTCACTGCTGGAGAGAGGCATGACAAAATAATGGGCACAGTACTGTTTCCATATAAGGGGTGGTGTACGCCAACAAACTCTGTGCTAGGCTTATACCTGCCTTAGGAAAGATAGCCTAGTATAAACCTATGTACCTATGAACCTATCTGACCATGTTGCATTATGTTCAGATGTGAACTACTTACAACAGCCTCATCCAACATCAGTAGTGTATTCCACAACATGGGTGTACATTGGCAAACACTACCGATGTGCCCTAGGCCATTTCTAATGCTAGTCAGAGAGTGTGTTTGTCCATCAACACATTGTAAGTGTAGTTTGCCATGACATATGTCTTGTTTAGTATACTGTGCCTCTGTCTACCTGTGACATAACATTGATACCAAGGGTAAACCTCCCATCTCCCATCCACTCATTAGGATTCCTGTTGAGGGGAATCAACGAGTGTCTCTACGGACAACCTGTACTGGTAGTTTACTCATGAGTGGGGGTGGCTTCTGTGTTATGGATAATGCAGTACAGCCTGTCCTATGAATGTCAGTGCTGGGGTTCAGGTCCCTCATGTGCATAGCTCCCTGCCATTCAGATTGTACAAGGTGCAGCATGTGCATTGATTCCAGCTTGGACATGGCTTTCTACATCAGGCACAGCTTGCATCTGGGTGGACAGCATGGCAGTGTGTGGAGCTGCACTCTGTTTAATCAGGTGACACATTACATGTGTTCCAGCTCTTTCATACTCCTGGTGAGGTACTGTTGTGGACTTTACAGGTGCTGGATGTGTCTGCATGAGGTACACCCCCAGGGGCTGTTGTGGTCATTTCTAATGCTGATGAAAGATAACTGCAGAACCACAATGACCTCCCCTTAGCTAGATGTCAGAAAGCATGGACCATGCAATCACAAATAAAAACAGGACCCTCTCCACAAAGGGAAAGTGTCCTGTCTGGTGGACCCCAGCCATAAACAAACTGTATGACAGATGAGGGTTACTAATGCAAGACAGAGCTACATCTCCAAAAGGGAAGACAGCTGTGATCAGCACTAGTAGAAAGCTACATTATCTCATAAAGACATGCAAGGTCAACTTGGGGACATAAATCACCAAAGACAATGAAGATAACCACACTGCTTTCTTCAGTTATGTCAGACACCTGGTTGGGAACCCTCAGATATGCTCAGAGTTGGTACACAACAACATATATTCCAGTGACCTGACAGATATTGGCAACATTCCGGACAGCTTCAGTGCGATTTACCCCCTCCCTCACCCCCAAAAGAAGATAGTTATCACTGCTGTATGTAACGTCACTGTCATCTTGGATGTCCATGTGAGAGCCGCACTCAGCAAAGACAAGTACACAGCATCAATGGGACCTGCTGGTATCCCCGGTTGCATGCTATGTGAACTCCAGAAGGGGCTGGACCCGTATATATAACTGCTATTTAACCTTAGTCTTGCTACAGGATATGTACCTGAACACTGGCGTACGGCAACAGTGTTCCCACTCCACAAAGGAGATGCCTCCACAGACCATGGCAACTACCACCACACAAGCTTAACCAGCCTTGTCTGCAAAGCTATGGGAAGAGTCATTATGGAGCTCTTACACAGACACATTGCTGACCTATGGACCCTTGTTCCTACCCAGTTCAGCTTTGTACAGGGCAGATCCCGCCTTTTGCACCTAGTTGACTACTATGAAACTGTCAGTAGGGCCATCGATGAGGGCTACGCAGTCCACACAGCCTACCTGCACTTGGCTAAGGCCTGTGACACAATACCCCACTCAGGCATCATAGCCAAGCTCAACAGCTGACATATAACAGCATATGTCACAGGATAGGTTGCAAAATGGCTAAGAAACAGAACCCATAAAGTCAACATTGCAGGTGCCTTGTCAGATTCAAAGCCAGTCACAGGTGGTGTCCCACAAGGATGTGTCCTGGGACCCCTCTTAATTGGTATTTACTTTTCAGATGTGAAAGAAAACATAGGGGGGTTGTGGCTGACAAAGTTTGCAGATGACTGCAACCTAGGCACCATAGTGAATACATCAGCCGGCACACACATACTACAGAATGCCGTCACAAAGGCGGATAGCTGGTGCCAGACTCATGGCCTGAAACTGAATGCAACTGATGTGTAGTCATTCCCTTTGGGAGGAACAAAGTACCCACAGATCAATACATAGACAGCAACTCACTGAGCACAGAAAACAAATCAGACACCTGGGGACACATGTAGATAGTGACATCTCTTTTGACACCCCTGTTGCCAAAGTGGTTAGGAAGACTTTCTATCTTGCCCACCTTATCATGGAGGGTTTTCCATCCAGATCATAGGAGGTCATTGTTCCACCATCCTTCTCCCTTATCAGGCCCATGATTGAATACAAAGCCCCATATGGTATGTACCTCGCCCAGCACTTGCAACAGCTGGAGAGACCCCAAAAGTACCTACCATGAAGATCAGGGTTCTTCAACACATGTCATATGCTTCCAGAATAGAGGAAATCCAGCTTTGTTCAGTGTCATACCGCATACTTATAGGTGACCTATGCCTGACATACAAGACCATGTCCAATCAGAATTTGGTGGACATGCTCCACTGCAAGCAATCCAAATCCACCAGAGCCATGAGAGCTGAGGATTTGAACCTCAGCACATACATGTATAGGACATGCTGGAGGGACAGAGCCATAACTCAGAGGCATCTCACACTCTAGCACAGTATCCCAGTTCATGTTTGACAGAGTCCCTCACTGACTCTCTTCAGGAGACATCTGGACAACTGCATATGAGACAGAGGCACAGACTAGACAGAGGCACAGTCATGTTATTCAATTACGTAAGGGGGTCATAATGTGTCACTACTAAGTCAGAGGCACAATATTTGGAATCTATTCTGTACACTTATTACCACTATAAGGGGTGGCAATAGCCACATCACTATGGCTAGGCTTATACATGCACTAGGCAGATAGCCTAGTAGTAAACTATGACACTATGAAACACTGGTGTATGTGTAGGTATTGTCAGTCAAGCACTATGATGTGGTTTGGGGGGCTTGATATCTCCCTGTATTCCAACATTGTTTTGTCTATTCCTTCTAGCATGTCTAGGGATCAGTTGCTAGTGTCCTCTCCTGCTCAGCTGGTGAACCTGGGAATATTGAGGCAATGTTACACTTGCCTCATGTACACTGACAACCCTCTCCTTCTCCCATAAAACACACATACATGTGAGAGATGCAACTATATAGCCAAAGTGGAGGCTGAGCTCTCTCAACATAGGACTAGCAAGACCAGAGAGAAGGTGAAGGTAACCACACACATCACAAACCCAGTCTCACATGGCACTATCACAACTTAAGATCATACACATAGACACACAGAGACATACTCGGAGGCTCTGATCAGAATTCTACCAAAATGGCAGTGGCCACCACAGCAGACACTCACACAACTGCCTCCACAGGGCACAGCACATGCAACACATTGACCACAGAGTCGGTGTGCCAAACAGTCACAGCCCTTAAGGCCAAACACAATGCCAGACACACTTGTCATAGGTGACTCCATAGTCAGACACACTGACGTCCCGCTCACCAGATCGAGTACGGAGGAGGTCACAGTAAGCTGCCTATTGGGCACTGGAATCCACCACATAATGCAAGCACTCAGGTCACTCAACTGCAAGTACAAGTCTGACCCAGTCATTATCCATGCTGGTGTGAACGACCTGAGATGTACCTCCCTGGACTACATGGAAAGAGACATAGAGGATCCCTCTGATTATGTAGGCCAGGCAGGTAAGACCCTGACCTTCAACAGTATCCTACCTTCACCAAGTATGATGCCACATAAACAGAGACAAGATGATCAGCTGTAATAATTTGCTTAAACTATGGTGTCATTCAAAGGGGGTCCAATGTCTGTCTGCCTGGGATGACATGCTGGACAGGCCACGCTGATTTGCAAGGGACGGCTTGCACCTGTCACCCCTGGGCTTCCGGATTTCAGCTGATGCTCTTGCCACCCCCATTGTGCCTTTTTTATGCAAGATTCAGATTCTACACCTACCACCCTAGAACACAGTAAAGGAAAGACACTAAGGATAATGCTGCTCAATGCCAGAGGTCTCAACCTCAAGCTGCACACACTCTATGCCCTTCTCAGTATGTAGCACATTGATGTCTGTGCTGTGCCTGAAACCTGGTTCACAGCTTCTGACAGCACCCCGGCACTATCGGGTGTTACCTCATATCATGCGTTCCGGCACCAGAATCCAGACAACACCAAGAAAGGAGGGTGGGTGTCCATATTCATCAAGGACACCCTCACCTCATGGTTGGTGGCAACACACGATGCATCGGAGACCATCCAGGTGCCAGTGACCGTAGGCAAGACTGCTCTGCAGTTTGTAGCATGTTACATGCCACCCTCTCAAACTCAGGTACCTCACACAGCTGTCCTGCAAACACTGAAGGGGATAAATGTATCTCCAAACACCATCCTACTGGGTGATTCCAACTATCCACATATAGACTGGGATCACTAATCAAGCCACAACAGTCTAACACAAAGGTTCCAAGAGTTCATACACTCAAATGCCATGGAACAACTGGTCCCAATCCCCACAAGTGGAGGCAACATACTAGAACTCATCATCACGAACATGGGGTCACACTGTTCAACACCAGAAGTATACCCATCATTGGTGAGATCAGATCATGGACTAATCTCAGTGGGAGTCCACATCCCACCCACACCCCAGATAGAAAAACAAACAGTGAAGACCTTCTCAAATGCCAACTTCACATTTCTAAGGACTGGTGTGGTCTCTTTCAAGGCCCCCAAGCCAGCGGACACCATTACCCAAGCCACTGTATCACTTACAAATGCCTTCTACCAGCACCTCCAGGACTGCATGGATCAGGCAATCCCAAACAAAACAAAGACTCTTTGTACCACAGGCAAGCATCCAGTCTGGTGGACCCTAGCCATAAACAAGCTCTACAACACAAGGAAGGAGCTACTATGAGATAGAGCGAAATCCGTAGAAGGGAGGACACCCCTGCTCATTGTGAGTAAAACACTGGGTTCCCCCATACAATCATCTGAGGCGAGTTTTGAGAGTAAACCCACTCAGGACTCAAGGGACAATCATGAGGCTTTTTTACCTATGTTTGAAACCTGGGAGGGAACTCCCAGATATGCTCAGAATTAGTTCGGAATGATGTAAATATCACTGAACCTACAGTCATTGCAAACATGCTGGCTGACAGGTTCAGTGCAGATTTCTCCCCCCCTCCCCCCAACTGGAGGGGTATCTACACCAGAGGATTGTATCCCCCCAAACATCTCCAATGCTGGGGTGAGAACTGCTCTATCCAAGGCGGAAAACACTTTATCCATGGGACCAGATGGTATCCCCAGTTGTGTGCTCCATGAACCCAATGAGTAATTACACCCGCAGTTAGGGCAGCTGTTTAATCTTAGCCTCACCTCAGGATATGTGCCCAAGGAGTGGCATACAGCAATGGTGGACCCACTTCACAAAGGAGGTGCCTCCACCAACCCCGGAAACTACCATCCCATCAGCTTGACAAGCCTGTTCTGCTAAGCTATGGAGAGGATCATAATGGGAATTATAACTGAAGACATAGGGGACTTGCAGACATTGGATCCAATCCAGTTTGGCTTTGTCAAGGGCAGATCATGCCTTTTAAACTTGGTTGACTTTTTCAAGACAGTCACCCAGGCCATTGACGTGGCAAGGCAGTCCACACAGCCTACCTTGACCTGGCAAAGGCTTTCGACACAATACCCCATTCAGGTATCATTGAAAACATCACCAGCTTAATTGTGAACCCATACATCACAGCATGGGTTGCAAACTGGCTAAGTGACAGAACACACAGGGTCAACGTTGCTGGTGCCATGTCACACTCCAGAGCTGTCACAAGTGGTGTCCCACAGGGCTCAGTCCTGGGCCCACATTTGTTCAGCATCTACTTTTCAGAAGTACGAGCAAACACAGGAGGATTATGGCTGACAAAGTTTGAAGATGACTGCAAACTGGGAAGCATAGTTGGAAACCCATCTGACACAGACATCCTTCAGAAGGGTCTCATAGACACAGATAACTGGTGCCAGAGCCATGGCCTTACGTTAAACGCTAAACAATGCATAGTCATACCCTTCGGGAACAACAGGGTTACCCCTAGTTCCCATCTAGGTGGCAATCCTCTAAGCACAGAAGAGGTTATCAGGGTCCTGGGCACCCAGGTTGACAGTAATATTTCGTTTGACACTCACATTGCCAGAGTAGGCCTGGGGCAGTTCCTGCTATTAGGACAGAGGTGTGACCTGGTAGTGTCAGGGTGCTGATGTGGGCTTTGACCCTGTTTTCTATTACAGCACTGATATCTACATTCTCTATACTGTGTGCGTTTACACTGCACACATTTATACTTCTGGCATTGGGTAGCATTACATCTAGGTTACTATCGCTTGTGGTACCTATGAGGTAGGTTTGTGTTTTTTGTGGTTTATGATTGGTGTGGGTGGATGTTAGTCGGGTCCTCAGGTGTGCATATGGTACATGGTATTACATTACTTAACACATGGCATTCATGCCTCAGGTGGTGCTGCAGGGCTGCCTCTGTCGGATGCACATACTACACTCCTTGTACATGTTTGGAAGCAGGTTGTGTCATGTTAGGCATCCCTGTTACTATATGAGTGAGTCAGAGCGGGTATCAGTCCCAGTGTTCCTACTGACCAAGTGTATGTGCTATGCGTTGCCTCTTTGCCAAGGCCAGGGCATACTGGGCACGCCTCCTTCTGCCTACTGGGACAAGGTCAGGTTGTTCCTCCTCCGAGTCATCCTCTGCCTGTGGTGGCCTTGGCAATGGTGGGGGGATGTTAGGCCCAGCCCTGTGCTGGTCCTGCTGCAGCTGTTTCCGCAGGATCATATTATGTAGCATAGCACATACCATGACCATTTGGGTACATGTAGTTGGTGTGTACTGCAAGGCTCCACCAGATGTGTCCAGACACCGGAACCATGACTTGAGCAGCCCAAACACACGCTCTATGACATTACATGTTTGTGCGTGTGCCTCATTATGGCGTTCCTGTTCAGGTGTGTGGGCATTTCTGATGGGTGTCATCAGCCACGGCTCAAGTGCATAACCTGCATCCCCCACTAGGTGTCCGTGTGGGAAGTCCCCACTGGCAAATGATTGGTACAGCTGCGTCAGATGCCAGATGTGGGAATCATGGTAGCTCCCAGGGCAGCCAGCACACACATTCATTATTATGCCCTGGGCATCACACACGACCTGGCAGTTGATGGAGGGGTATCCCTTGCGGTTAATGTAGACTCTACCCTGCTCACCAGCTGGTGCTTTGATGCGTACTTGCGTGCAGTCTATTGCACCCAGCACCTCAGGGTATCCCGCTATTTGCTGGAAGAGACGCATATTGCTGGCCACAACCTCACGGTCATTAGGGACATATATATGATCACCGACATGTGCTGACATGGCATCCAGGAACTGGTGCAGTACCCTGGAGGCTGATGCCTGTGATATCCCCATCATATCACCAGTTGGTCTCTGGAAGGTACCTGTTGCTAGTATTCTTAGGCCAACACATACCTTGGTTTCCACTGGGATGGGTTCCCCTCTGTTGGTTCTGTGTGTGAGATGTGGCCTGCACAGCTCAACAATCTGCTGCAGAAGGTCTCTGTCCACCCTGTAGCGCTCTACTATCTCCAGCTCATGTAACCCATGGTAGGTGACCCTGGGCCTGTATACTCTTCTCCTTCTCCTCACTCTGGGTTGTCTGTCAGCATCTGCATTGACACCACCCTCAGCAATTCGCCTTTGCCTGATTATAACAGCTATGGCAGCCCCTAGCATTTCTGCTCTGAGTTCAGCTTTTTCAGTTTTCAATTCTGATAGCTTACTTTCTTGCAGTATCTCTTGTGAGAAACACCCTGCACTGCTCTTTGCAGTGTTTTAAGTGCTGGGTTGGGCTTCTAGTCTGCCTGCATAATTGCCTGCTTCCAATTGTTTCCAACAATTAACTGCAGCAGTATCCTCTGGCAGTTTCCATGTAATTTAGTTGGTTCCTGTTTCCTCTCTGTTTCCTGAGGGGGAGCAATGTGCACACCAGCTTAAACACGCTCACAGTCACTTAAACGCGTGCACACATCCCTACACAGTGTTACACGCGCGCACACATCCTTATACAGTGTGAACTAGGCTGATTCATGTTAAAACGCGTGCACACTGACTTAAACACGTGCACGCCCGCGCAAACCATTATACACGGTTTGCAACACGCTCCCACATGTTGAACCTGCCTTACACGCGCGCACACGCGCACATGCACGTATATCAAGAAACTTTGAGTGTAGGGATAGCGTAAACCTTCAATTTCTTGACTTTCCTAGTGTTCTGTTGGGACACACCTCCCTCCCTGAAGTCTGTCTGTCATCTTTCACCTTACATTGCCCTCCAATCTGGTACATTTGTATCTATCCTTCCCCCCCGTGATGTCACCTACCTCTTACTCTGTTCCTCCCCCTTGTCTAACTCTTACACTACTCAGAAAGTGCTCATTACCTATGTGGCAGTGTGATTCAGTATTGTAACCCTGATTTACATAGGATTGCCTAG